>NC_045738.1:3633632-3648672 GCF_008692095.1 Etheostoma spectabile | reverse complement strand
CTTATGAGTTTCTCCTAATGTCAGCCATTGCTTTTTAACATAGGTGCCTTTAAAAACCTTTTCCAATAATCAGACCATTTCCCCCGTTGGTTAGGCAAGACAAGGCAGCTTTATCCATATCCCACATTTCAGCAACAGGGAAATTCAATGAGCAGTCAAAAACAATCAAAAATATAAAAAAACGAGAGTAAAAGTTACAGTGCAGTATAAGAAGTTAACAATTATTAAAAGAAAGGCAGCATGTAAAAAAATGTTCAGTCTTAATTTAAAAGAGCTGATAGTTGCAGCGGACCTGCGGTTTTCTGGGAGTTTGTTCCAGATATGTGGAGCATAAGACCTGAACGCTACTTCCCCCTGTTTAGTTTTCACTCTGGTGAGAGAAAGCTGACGTGTTCCAGACAACCTGAGAGGTCTGAGTGGTTCATAGTATACTAGCAGATCAGAAATATATTTTGGCCTCTTTTCGGAAGACAATGACCAGATGCAAACAACTTAGATGGTGCTGGAGTGCCTTTAGGGCAATACTACTTCAGTGACCCAGCAAATTCCTGTACTTATACTCTGATGGAAATGTCTAAATAGACTTAAACTAGCAGAGGTGACACATGCTCACCATCCAATCTGACAGTGTTTGAGATGGTCAGCTTGGAGGCATTAAAGAAGCTGCCCAACATCCAGAAAAGAGCTATAAATAGTGCCAGCTGTGTCTCTGTAAAGTAATCAATTAAGGGTCAATCTAAGTAGTTACAGTTTACAAAGTCCCTCATCGCTTCAAGATTATCTGACCATTACTTACTCTCTGTGCCCCTTCAAGTCAAGTGGTACATCATACTGAGTAGTTACTAAGCAGCAGAGATGCGCACAAGTCTCTAAGCTCGAGTCAAAGTCAAGTCTCAAGTCTCTAGTGGTTGTAAAAAGTGTTGTATCACCTGCTGCCTTCCATCCAGGCTGCTCAGAACACTGCAAAGCTAAATATAAATACTTCAAGGCATGTAAGATATAATTTTGACTTATTTATCTATGATCATATATTTTCAGCGTTGTTTATTGTCAGTTGTTTAGTATTTAATCAGTGTGAACAGGCTATCGCGATATGCCAAAAACACCAGGAAAGCTTTTCTTTCAAGTTAATAACTGAATTTAGCAATGTAACATGGACATACAATATGTTACACTTCAAATATTGAGGTATTTAGGGTATTGGTGAAATATTGCTAAAATAAAAAAAAAACTAACCCATTACTCACTTACAGAGCACAACCATGTAATGTGCACTGCATCTACAACTAATGACAGCCTATAAATTACTGTAAGCCAATACATCCCCCAGACTCCCAAATCCAGTGTAATGGTAACTAAATAAAGGTTTGACGTTACATGATCAACAATAAACCTGTAAGTTGTTTGCAGCCAACGTTAATAATATAACGTGCTGGCAGCCGGCTGGACGAAAAGGATTATGTAATATTAAATCCCCAAAGAAAAGTTTGGCAAACAAACAAACGCTCATTCATCTTTTCATTACATCTTGTGAAAGACAGTTGGAGTTTCCCTCCGCAGGTCGCAGCTAAAGCAAGATGCAAGTTAACGTTAGATGGCCAATGCTGAGTTAAACATGACTGCTAACCTATCAGGATGCATTTCTGGTGCCAGCTGCCAGTGCGTTCAACATGTTTGTTGTCATCTTTGTGCCCTGTGGCCACGCGCAGCAGAAGTGATGAGCACTATGTAGTTTTATAGGTTATGCAAGGAGAGAGATAACATTCAGCTCATCAGACGTTTTAAAAAATTAATATTTTTCATGAGTCATGCATCTCGAGTCCGAGTCAAGTCTGAAGTCTTTTGAGAATGATTCTCTAGTTATTTGTATAATGTGTATAAAAACCCTTTATCTTTCTTACTATTTTATATATGTACAGTATATAGTTGCTCTCAGGAACTGTGCACCACATTGTGCACCGTGTCCCCCCTCTCTTTTTTTTTTTCTTCTGCACTACTTATATTTTATATTTTTATATTCCGTGTTGACACTGTAAAGGGGGTGGCTTCAATCTCGATGCACAGGTACTGCACTTGTGTAAGATGACAAAAAAGACATTCTATTGTATTCTTTTCTATGCTATTCTATTCTATTCTATTAGTCAAGTCTGTCACTGTGTGTGTAGTCTATATCCTAGACGTTCCACTTCCGGGATTGCTCCACAGCCGCAGGAGAACCCACCGGATATTACTCATGTAGGCCAGATATCCGTTTCCTTGTGCTTTCTTTTGTGATGCATTTTAAACTCTGGTCCATTTAACATGACTATGGTTAACTGCTCCTCAGATCTCTGCAGGGTAAATCCAGACAGCTAGCTAGACCATCTGTCCAATCGGAGTTTTCTGTTGCATGACTAAAACAACTTTTAAATGTACAAATGTTCCCCCAAAACAAGTTTCTTCTGAGCATATTTTTCTGCGGCACTGCAGCTTTTCTCCGGTGCTTAGCATCGCTCAAGAGAACTGTGATTTGTTAAAAGAAATGCCAATAAACCAGAGCACGTCTGGCAAAGCGAGACTACAGTGTGTGCGACATAAGTGCAACTCACGTCTGAGTCTCAAACTCGAGTCCCCATCTCTGCTAAGTAGTCCCTCATTATTTCATGAATGATGATTATTTCAAGTAGCTACTGAGTTTTAATTGGAAAGACTCACAGCACATTTCTCAATAACAAACCAGAGACAGCAAACAAGCTTCATATTAATACCACATTTATAATAATATTCACATCCAAGTCCATATTCTGTAGCACTACTGATGCTAACGCCTGACAGCAAACACATACAGCTTTTCCCAAACATCCAGCGCAAAAATATTACAAATAAGTATTATAATATTACAATAATTATATATTATAATTAATTTAATTTTCTCTTCCTCCATCCATGGGGGCTCACCAGAGTTGTTTAGCCAAAACAAGCAAAGGTAAGCGTCACTTTCTTGTATTTTATCGATGTGAATATTTTGTTTAGCCATGTTCACCATCAGTCACTGCATCACATGTCACGTTAGCTTCAGGACTGTTGAGCAGATGTAGTTGAGCATGTTTGCTGTTATAAAAGCAATAACACTTTGATGCCAAAAATAGCCCTGGAAATAATAAATTTAAGAATAAAACCAACATGGAGTAAAGTGTTGTATTGGTTTGAGTGGCATGTTAGCATTCCTAAATATCAAGGCAAACCTGACTAACAGTTAACTTTATATACTGTGCAAGCTTAAAAAAGGTTCACTCAGACTTCATATTTAATTATGTAGTCAGATTATTTTTGGGGCATTTTAGGCTTTTATTTATACAGGACAGCTGAATAAATGAAAGGGGAGAGAGAGGGAGAATGACGAGGAGGAATAAACCTCTATATTTGGGCGCCTGCTCCACCAGGTGAGCTGCCCAGGTTGCCCCTAGTCATTGTTTTTAAACCAATCATAAATAGGTCATACACATATAATAATATCCAATCACAAGTTAGCTTAGTATAATAAGTCTACTAATTGTTAATTCCTCAGAGTAAACTCTATATATTTATGACATGTTAGTGAATAATGGTCAGATGTTAATGGAGTATTGCGGGACAGTGGGTTAGGTTGTAAACTTGGTTCTCTGAGGGTTAGGGTTAGGGTTAGGTCAAGGGTTCCAGCTGTGGGCCGCACACAAGTCAGAAAAGCAAAGGGACAGGGCAAGGTGATTGCACACACAGGTGCTTTTTAGGGCTTGACTGGGAAAGCTAATTTGAAAGGTGAATGCTGCAAGTGAAAGCCAGGTCTTAAAGAAGTATCCACTTGCCTGACTTTAGGAGGATCTTCCCTGTACATTTTGAATATGTAACGTGGAGAAAAAGTCTCGATACAATAGAGAACTATTCAGTATGATTTAGCACTTTACTTGGGGGTGCACAAAAAGTAACACGTGATTAAGTAATGAGTGAGTTGTTACTCGTTTTGCTGTTCAGTGGCTGATTCATTGTCCATTATCAACAACATCAGCAACTCATGAATAAAAAGATTTGGAATCACAGATATTTATGAACCAATCATCACCCAATGATTCATAGCATCTCCCAGTCTGTTCTCTTGTAACTCATTATCTACTGTACAGTCCTAGTGACTCAGGACCTACTCATTAACAATTCATTAATGATCAGATCTTTCCTCACACGTTCCTAAGTAACTTCTCACCATTTTGTTTATCCTATTGAAAAATTGTATCAGTAGTGTTATCATTTTTCACACTGTATTTGTGCATGGTCTTTGTAGGCTTCAACCCCAGGACTTGTATGTTTAAACATTTGTAAAATAAACACATCATACACATACAGTACATATTCTGGGCATACTGTCATCTCCTCAAGGTTTGTAGGTGTTCTCCTGCTGATCTCTCTGTATGTCTCTGTACTATATCACACACACACACACACACACACACACACACACACACACACACACACACACACACACACACACACACACACACACACACACTCGCACACAAAGTGTGCAGTGGTTGAGTTAGTCATTCATTGACAAAAGGCTAACCGGTCTATACAGATACACCAGGAAGCGTAATCACCATAATTATTCCACTGCAGGTGCCTGTTGGCCACTAATGGCAATTATATGACATCTCCTCAGTCTTTGACAGTTGATTGGTTAATATAGTTCATTAAATGACATAGAGATGACAGATCAATAATTATAGTAAGAGGAAAAGAGAAAATGTGAGTGTGGTGATGGTGGAGGTGTTGGTAGGAGCATTATGGTTGAAGAGGAAGACAGAACTACAATTACACAAACAAATGGAATAAAGGTCAAGGCATAACATGC
Organism: Etheostoma spectabile; assembly: GCF_008692095.1. Lineage (NCBI taxonomy): Eukaryota > Metazoa > Chordata > Actinopteri > Perciformes > Percidae > Etheostoma > Etheostoma spectabile. The sequence continues at coordinate 3,643,811 of NC_045738.1, read as the reverse complement.
GGGGTTAGTAAGGGGAACTTACAGTATGACTGACCCATGAGTAGCTGGGGGCCCATTATATGTCATACTGTGAAAGACATTGGGAAAGAGACATGAAATAATGATGATTTAACTTTCAACACAATGTAAACTAATTAGGTAATTATTGAAGTGGTGTGTGATGATTCCTAATGAAATAGAAGAAAAACAAAAATAAATAATTCAAATGAGTAATGTATCAACAACTGATACACTATGATATAGATAATTAAGAGAAAAATTGTAATAACGATAAAGAAATGTATTAGTAGCTGGGCTGTGGTGATTCATATAAACATTTTATACCTGCATGCCCAATACAAATTGTAAAGTTTGTAAGCATTAAACATGACTAAAAAATAACCCGAACCCTGACTTATATGACATGATAGTTAAAATAAATGTTTTAATAGCACATTGATAGGGGGTGTCTGATTTCATTTATGCATATACTTGAGAAGAGAAGAGAACTGAGTGGGGATAAATAAAGCCTTTCTTCTGCATTCCACAGAAAAGTGCTGAAATAATTATTTTACAGTATGCCTGCTTCCATAGGTCTTGTCTGCCCCCCTCAGGCTGCCATACAAAGTTATCCAGTCAGTCCATTGTCTGGCCTCAATGCCACCATGATGTCATGGCGATTGAGTAGGACGGAAGAAATTATTTCATTATTTCTCTGTTAAAATGCTACGTCCATTCTTCCTGGGGCTCCTATGGCAAGCAAGTGTAGGCAGAGATTTACAGGAAAGAGAATACAAGAAAGAGAAGAAAAGAGATGTCAGAAGATGTGTCAATCTCCAAGAGGTATCTCGCTCAATTCTTCATGACAGTGAAAGGTGAAAAATAAAGTGCTCATTCTTTTCATAGATTGACTGAAGACCACATGCAGGGTTGGGGTTAGGGTTTGGCTAAGGTTAGCTGGATCATGGTTACTGGCACCATAGCAGTGAAGACCCTGCTCAAAGGTCTCTATGGTTACACTGCTAGTGACCTTTTGTCAAGATTAAAATGAATTCCCTGGATTTGGAATTTTACTTCACATCTGTGGATTTATTGAAACTTAAACACAAGTCAGTGGTATGGACTGTAGTCTCTCAAAGACTTCTTTTAGTTTTTTTTGTTTTCTAACTGTTGCCTGAGAAGATACTGTAGAGTGTCAAATGTTCAGTCTGAACAGTCTTAATATAACTTTTAAGCAGTTCAATGTCAAACCAGTTATATGCATCATCTGTGAATAGATTAATTACGAAGTGTGTGAATCCCTATAATGATAGTTAAGTGTGTGGATTTTAGAAAACATTGAGCTTCAGCTACAATAATGCTTCTTCAAAGACAAAAACACATTACAAGCCAGTGCTTTGTTCAAAGTGCATTTCCAATTTGTAAATAAATGAATACATCCATTCACTGCTTTAAAGCAGTGTAATACCGAAGGACTCCAGACACTACCTTAGAGCCATAATCACAGTAGGGTTTGCAGTATTTATTCACCATGACACTCCACAGATGGGTGATGGTGGGTACAGTAACAGATCTTTATGCTTCAAATAATAGTAGATGCTTCAAATAATCAAAGCTTCTGTCAGGTAACAGTTGTTGCTGTCCAACAATTCAACTGAGTCTTTAAATTGTCAACTATTTATTCACTGAGAAAAAAAAACTTTTAATACTAAAAGATTGTTTTCACTTTAGAGATTTGACATTTTTGAAAAGTGTCCCCTGTACATGTATTCTGTGAACCTGGGTATATCTTGTCATTGGTAAGACAAGGCTGCTTTTTAAATTAACTGGATCACCATTCAGATATTCATTTAGTTGCTTTTAGATGAGCAATCAGGAGCTACTGTATCAATGGCATTGTACACAAAGGCAACATGCAAGAGTGGCAAATCAAAAGGGAATCACATACCATGTTTAAAATTTCCAATTAACCACTCTCCTCTTCTTTGGTTGCAGTTATTTTCTAAATAATGAGGTTCTTTTGAACACATACTCATACTAAAACAAACATAATTAGGTCAGATTCACAACTCATATTGTGTGGAATAGCCACACAAACAGTTTCCGCCACCATCCTAAATGTCCTATTGCTGAGGAGGACATGCAAATTGATGTCAAAGTTATCATAGATTCATGGTCTGTGCCCTGGCTAAAACCCAGGGGTGTAAAGAAATACTGGAAACATAATGCTTGCTAATGGGAAGGGAATGCTAAATTATGCAAATCAGTCCCTACGCCATTAATGGACATAGTGTGTTTCAATAAATATGGGGGAATGTTTCTTTTCCTCTTCTCTCTTATTAAGGCCATTGGGCATGGGCCTCAATTCTATAGGTGAGGGGGTTTAAGTTAATTGCTCTCCCTCTTGTTATTGTGGCCTGTTTTGGCCCTTATGAGAGATACATCATTGCAAACTTCTTGAAATTATATTAACATTTTAATAGAGGACAATAAAGTACACTGGGGACACAGTATCTGATGTGACAGAGCAATTAGGACTATGCTTTATGAGTGTGCTGTCTTGAAGTATGGCTTACACTGTGGAGATTTGCTAATTTGGAGCACGGCTCAAACGTCCTGGGCCACATCTTCGGTGATGGGGCTCTCGAGAATCGCACGCGGATTGCCGGCAGTTTCCGTTTGCTGCTTCACTTTTTTCTTTATCTTTCATTTTAACATATTATGACAAGAAAATAATTTCCGGGCAAATCTGGATTATCGTTTCTGGTTGTCTTTTCCCATTCAAAGAGTGGCAGAATAGTATTTGCCCTGCTGTACTTGAACTCTGCTATATATTTTTGTATTTAAACTTTGATTCTCTTAGCACTGTCAACACACCATATAGTAACAGGCCAATTGTGATCTTAATTTTTTTTGTTAAGAACTGGCTGGTTTGACCAAAACTGCTCTAAATGGCAAATCTATGATAACATGTTCCAGGATTATAAATCCAAAAAGAATTACACACATATATATATATATATATATATATATATATATATATATATATATATATATATATATATATATATATATATATATATATACTGGATATAAAATAAAAGCAAATAGAAATGTGTCATCACATAATGGACCGTATTGGACAGTGTGTGTGTGTGTGTGTGTGTGTGTGTCTGTGTGTGTTTCTGTGTGTGTATATGTGTGTCTGTCTTCTGGCTACAACATTTACCCCTTGCCCTTTCCCCTTGCTTTTCTGACTTTTGGCCGATGGTGAGCTGAGAAAGCTCGTCAAACAAATATTTACCAGAACGGCTCATATCACAGCAACTTTTATTTATATTTGTGGTGAAAGTACAGACTGTGGCGCCGTACATGATACTGCTGCGGTTAATAAAATTTTCTATGAACAACTAATTCCTTAAAACACACCAAATAATGAAAATAACAAACATACATTTATCTTGAATAAATTGTCTGTGTAGCCAAAACGTATAGCTTGTATATAGACCTCCACTTCATCCAAAAACAATTAAACACAGAAAACAGATGGTGATGATAGAGAGAGTGTGTGTGTGTGTGTGTGTGTGTGTATTAGGTTTAACTACATTTGTGGGGACCAAAAACTGGGAATACAGTATACTTATGGGGTCCTGACAGCTTTGTGGGGACAAAATGCTGGTCCCCACAACTTTAAAGGGCTGTTTGAGGAATAAGACTTGGTTTTAGGATTAGGGTTAAAGTTAGGTTATGATTAGGGTGAGGGTGAGGGTTAAGGTTAGGCATTTAGGTTTGATGGTTAAGGTTAGGTTAAGGGGCTAGGGAATGCATTATGTCAATGACTGGTCCCCACAAAGTTAGTGAGACACACACCTTTTCTTAAGCCGCTTACAGGTTATGTGAATGTGTAGATGTGTGTGTGTGTGTAAAACTGTGAGCATAGACATTAATGCATCTACCAGATGTGTCAATCTGTGTGCTTATGATGTTTTGCTGTGTGTGAGCAGATGCACAGATGTGTGTGCCCTTGCTGCTCACAGACTTAAATCTTTTTCTTAGGTGTCATTTGGGTGTTCTTAACAGACAGAAACTGTGATCACATGATGCATTCTGACTTACAGTAGCTCCATAATCTAGCCATGGCAGAACAAACTCAATTGGACTGTGGGAGGCTGGACAGAATCTGTAATCCTCCACCCAACAGACAATCAATCCCACTGGCCTTTGGATGACTCCATGCAGTGCCCCCACTCACCTCTCTTGTCTTTGCTGTTGGCTGCTTGTGCACATTTCAAATGACTGACAGGGCTTGTTGAAATTTGCTGTGTGTTTATGGTGCATATTTGTGAGAGGCATTTTATGAAGTGAATGGAAGATTGCTTGTGTACATTTATCAAATGTATATGTGAGTGATTGCATGCATATTTCTGTTTCTATTAGTGTTTTTGTTTCTGTATGAATATTGACAGTGGCCTTGAGTCAACCGTTGTTCAGGAAGTCACTGTGGTATTTGTATATCGCATAATAAAGGAGTACGCAGACTGTACAAAGACTGTTTGTTGGCTCACATTTAGTGCCTGGGACATGGATAGAGGACAACAACAGCAAAGTGTTTGGCAAAAATGTTTGTCTCATCATACTTTATGAATCACGAGTTTGTGAAATGCTAATGGTTGATGACAATTGTCATTGACCACAACAACTCCAGTCCCCCCTTGAAAGAGGACTCTCTTATAAAAGGCTTTTGATCCCAAGAGAACACCCTGATTAAATGAAGGTCAGATTTCCCAACATGGAGTTGCAAGCAAATTTCACCGTGCCATTTCTGGTCTGACTGCAGCTTTAGACGCTTTTCTGCTCACACAATATGATTTGTGTAATGCAAATCTCCAGGTATCTTTGAATAACCAACAAAGTGCCTGTTTAATAACTTTACAGCATGTTCATATTGATGTGTAAAGGTGTTTGGAGTATTGGAAATCTCCAGTGTGCACAACCCAAGTGGTCCCGCCATTGTTAATCTCATAACCCTCCCTCTTTGAAACCTGCACACACACTGCTGATAGATGTTGTTGGCGAGAACATCTGGAGGGCCTGCCTGTTCAAAAACTGATAGGAGCAGAAAGCGAAAGTAAAGCAAGATATTGGGATGGTGGAGGAGAGAGGAGGACGTTTATATTATGTAGTAGCACTTGAAAGACAGGGAAAATTCAACGCAATGGGGCATTGCAGTTAGTTGAGCAAATGGGATTTTGAAATGTGATTTTTTTCAGCTATGAATACAACATCCTAAATTTACTTGACATCATTTTAATAAACTAATTACTTATAATTTAGACATAGGGCAGCATAATAAACTTCCTTTAATTAATTTAGGGCTGTTTTTTAATCCAAGGTGGTCAGGATCCCTATTTCTTTCTTTACATGCCGTCTAATCAGAGAATGATTTACACCTGAGGTGCCATTTGAATGCTAGTAATTAATCAACTAACTGATTGGAGTCCAGAAGTACTTTGTCCTCACAATAACTGACAATCACACATTGGCAGTATACTAGTCTGGATACCCAGTACATTTCCAGGATAATTGCCTCTGCCTGATCCGTTACTCTCCCCTCTGTGTGTGTTGCCATAACAAAGAATGAAAGGTTCATGAGGGTCAAGTTTTATGTTATGTTGTTCTTTTTCTAAATATATTTGAATACAAAAAAAAATTGGGGTGGTCCGGGGTAGCTCACCTGGTTGAGGGTGACCCCCATGTACAAAGGCTAAGTCCTTGCCGCAGCAGCCGCGTTTTCATTTCCGACCTGCGGCCCTTTGCATGTTGTGTAAGTAAGTAAAAGTGAGCCAACAAAAAACAACAACCTAATTACTTCTTGTGGCCTGCATATTCAACAAATACAAATAGCAATGCAGATTAAGACGGGACAATTTCCTAGGCAGATATTGATTTGGGACTATATTGGATGGAAGCACAGCCAAAGCACTGCTACATGGCGCAGATATATCATGCAGCAACTCTGTGTGAGTACACGTCTAATATTGGTCGATCTATCCTGTAAAATAACCATGCGTCATGTTTACAGTAATCACAGCTGTTTAATGGGTCCATTCTGCAATTTTCAGAGTTGACTTTTTTTTCCTAGTCACAGAAAAAAAAGTTGAGGATTGCAGGATGCGTAACGTCCTCAGGCTTTTGAGTTATTGCAACCTACTCCTCTCTTTCCATTTCCAAAGCATACAGCTTCTCTTCTGAAAATGTATATGGTTCTGGATGTTGACTGTGTGAGAAGTCATCCTTTCTGTCTCTCACAAAATCCTCCAAGTTCATCACCATTAACCGTCTACTGCAGGAAAAATAGCCAGCTATTCACGCTGGGTATGTTGACGGAAGTTGGGAGGGGGGGGTTTAAGGTGCTGCGTGGTTTCTGCACCCATGTAGCAGTGCTTTGGCTGTGCTTCCACTCAGCATAGTCTCAAGTAAATCTCTGCCTAGGAAATCGTCTAGTCTAAATCTGCATGGCCATTTGTAATCGTGAATACACAGGCCACAAGAAGTAATTAGGTTGTTTTTTGATTTTTTGTTGGCTCACTTTTACTTACGACATGCTAACCGGCAACATAGGATTCCATTCACTATGCTAAGCTAACTAGCGGCAGCGCTGCCGTTGTTTCACCGGACTAAAACAATGCATGCACTGAGACAACAAATGCTTTGGCCCACCTATCTACAGCTGGGGGAGACTGTAATAAGTCCTATTTCAACAAACGGTGGCGTATTCCTTTAAGCTGTCCTGTCAATAAAAGCATAACAATACCCCCCAAAACAGTTGTGTTGGTTGGAAAGTTATGGCTGGCATACTAAAGTAAAACCAAATGGCATATAACTTCTGAAAGAATGTGGGGGTTGTGTTGACAATAGCTTTAAACATCTATTTACTCACACAAAACCACCTATGGAGAAACATTTACAGCACCGGCAAAGGCTGACTTTAGATAGAGCTCGAGAGTTTATATATTTTAAACAGTATCTGTCGCATCTTTTCAAAGATGCATCCCATTTTCTTTTCCTGGAATAGTGAAAGTGTCCCATGCAGATGTATAGAGGCCACAAAAATACTCAAATAGAAGATGCAAAGCCTTGCTTCTTTTGCTTTCTCAAAGATATAAGCTTTTCTATTGATTTCTTCCACCCTGGGCCTAGTAAATGCCTTGGCTGTGAAATTAGTATAGCGAGTCGTCACGCATCCTTCACAATCATCAGGAGATTGGGATATGTGCTGGTTGTGCCTCCGAGCGTAATACATTTGCCTCAACCCTCATGTGAGTTTAATAAAAAACTGTGATGTACTGTACAAAGCTTTGTTACGTAGATATTGTTTTGTGTTGGAGTTTTGTTTTGAGACATTACTTTGGGGTGGTTATAAATATTTCCACTCTTCTTCTCTGTACCCACACTTCTTATAAAACGCCTCAATAATGTGCATGTTATAAGTCCTATTGTTGCAGTTTCACTGCTCAAAAAAACAACCATCATTGTGAACAGCAAAGTGCCGACTTGGCAGGCTCACAGAAATGAGCCTCTCGGATATGTCATTTTGTCTGTGCAATGTTCAGTAGTCCTTAAACAATACTGAATGACTCAACCTCATTAGGTATGTGTGGATATGTGTGAGGTTTTCATGATGAGGCTGTATAGCAATGAAAAATTAATTGGCACTTTGGTTATTATCAGGCTGGGGGCTTACAGAGGGAAGATAGCTTCAAGTCTGATTTACACTTCAAGAAAAGTGCATAGACAGAAGAAGAAACAAACCATGCCTCTGACTTTTATCTGGCTCATCGACAAGGCTCTGGGAGGGCAATTCCCCCAGACAGAAAAGACAGACATTCACTAGATGTGTTAACATGAAACCAAAGTTAACTCAAACCTTGGGGATATTACATTGTGTAGGGACACCTAATTAATGAATATACCAACAAAATAAATGCACAGCATGTATTGCACATTTTCTTTTGGCATGTTACCCAGAATATGCATTTAACAAAAACAATACGTAAAAATAAAATACATAATTTATGTAAATTCCCATTGAACAGTGTTAGCTGAAAAGCACATCACAAAATGAGTATTAAGTCAACATATGGACACCAAATGCACATGTTGAATCATAGGAAATGCAACATGCAGACACTTTGCATGTCTTTGTTTACATGTTCACAGTCTGCATGCAGAGTCATTGACAATGAAATACTGGTATGATTCAAATTTTCAATTCCATTTTATTTATAGTGTCAAACCATAACGTATACCAACCAATAGGTTCTCTCAGGACACTTTCCAGATAGAGTATATCTAGACCAAACTCTTCTATGATACATAACACTATTCAGAGCTCCATGGAGAGCACTGCTATTCAGTTCAGTGACAACTTTGTTTTTTTCTGATTGGGAACTCTGGTCATTAAAGGAAGAAATACACAAATATACAACAATTTCTGCCTCAGTGCCTCATAACATCTGTTAAAATTTCTCGACAATGTCATTACTACAATAACTATAATTTAAAGAGATCCATCAATTCCCCCCAAGAGCAAGCATTTGGTGTGACAGTGTCAATGAATAACTTCACTTTAACAGACAGCAACCTCAGGCAGACTTCTAGAAATAGTGAATTTGAATGTCCCTTCCAAGTGAAGTAACCTATTTCTTCATGTGAATAAACTCAAACAGATCTCTCCTTTGTTTTTTCACATTGCTTTGTTGCTTAATGATGCCTTTTCCATTAGATCAAATTAGGCCAGGCACTAATTGATTGTAATGGAAATGAGTTGACCACTGTTGTCATAAGCTGCCATTGCCGCATGGCCCCAATCTCTCTGTCTTTATGCTGATGGCTAATTGTTGGTCTGATTGCTTGGCCTTCCAGTGCTGTGGTTTCCATGCTAATAAGCTAATTATTGAACAACAATGTAGCCTCAGATAATTGAATCACTGTAGACGCTAATGAACACAGAGTGCAATAACAAGTGCTTGATATTTCAATTCTACTTGCTTCTGAACATGACAGTGAGTGTTTGCGTTCACTGCTCAGTTATCTGTAGATGTGACTTCATGGCAAATGGTGAAGTTAGCCCTGAAGTCTAACATGCATTAATTAATAAGGATTGTGGCTTTGCAAAAATGGCTCTTATCCATGTTATGTATTTTGTGTATGTAGTTATGTACAGGTTATCATGCCAGCTCCACTTTTTTTAATTAACTCTGAAAATAGTCTGGTTGACTGCTTCTTTAGAAAAAAAACAGATGTACTGTATCTTTGTTGAACACATGCACTTACAACGGGGTTTTCCTTGATATTCTAGTCACAAATTTGAAGGCCATTATGCTTGCAGCATTCATGGTTTCTATTGCAAATTGCATGACACAAGAGAACAGGATACACAGTAGACTATATCAGGGATTGGAAGAGAGAATGATATCCTCATGTAAAAATACAGTTAATTTAAAAAAACATTTTCATCAAAGGTTACTACAGTACAACATCATGTCATTAAACCATTTTGTCCAAACCAACAATAAATTAATCTTCTATAGCCGGGCACTTTGCAGCCTGTCAACACAACTGACTAGTTACACAGATACGTTGCCTCGTTTGCCGCGTGAGACTTGCTATACAATCAACAGCAGAGTAAAAAAATCACCAAGGCAGACAACACAGAGAGGTTTAGAAAGACAATATAAACCCCACAGCAACTGCAGCCCATAAACACAAATATTAAAAAGCAAAAAGGAGAGCCTGCACAGTTTATACACACAACAAAACGCACACACACAATGCTGTGTTGATATGTACTTCTCTGTACATTGAGTCACAACAATCTCTGGGTTTGTTGTTGTACTCACCTTTTCTGAAGGTGTCAGAGTGTCACCTTTCTGGACACGGAGCTCAGCCGTCCTGTGGCCTGAGACACACCAGCAGCTTCTTCTCTGCTGCTGCTGAATATGTTGTTCAATTTTCACACTGTTTACCAGAACTTTCTCCAGCCTGTTCTCATGAACCATAAGTTTGCTTTATCATGTAACTTGTTTGCTTGTTCTCTGTTACAGATGCAAATTTAAATGTAAAGCAATACTCGTAATGAAAAGCACTACGGATTTTTCCAAAGTATGTATCTACTTGTATTCAAGTAAATAAAAAATG
>NC_045738.1:3631504-3633622 GCF_008692095.1 Etheostoma spectabile | reverse complement strand
ACCCCTAGTCTTTGCACTGTATAGATATGGCTTTAAGGTAGTACTTTAAAAAGCCATATATATAATGTAGTGTAATGGTAAGAAAGGTCTGTGTGATTGTCATCATGATGCACATGAATTTTGGGTGCAACTGGCAACAAGAATGTTGGATTCTGGTCACTATAACCCTTCCTGATTTCCATAATGACAGAAGAAATCTCTTCATAAATCGATTTAAATGTAAGTGATGTGTAGAAATGCATTTGAAGTTCAGCTTAAGATATTAGAGGCTTTGGCAGTCTGACATAGAAAAAATGAAATTAGTATCGTCTGAATTTACGGTCTTTTAAAGTATGAAATTCTTGATTTTTGTTCTGCATCTGACAGTTTTTCTCTGCTGAGTCACAGCCGAGGGATCGTTACACAAAGAGGGATTTCATACTAAAAAGACAAAAACTTTGGAAGATCCCCACTTGATTTGTGTAACTCAGACTGCTGAAGCCAATAGCGTTTGCTGAAAATTAGGATGCATTTTTATATTGTCTGTGACTTTTGAGAGAAGGTATCTTTCAGTATAGACAATGAACACAATTTCTTTCAGTGCACATGTGGGCATGCAAAAGATGTTTTCAAGCAGACTTGAACATTTTTGAAACAATTTATTAGGTTTTCACAAAGTGCTGCCACAAAGCGCCTTGATAAATAGAATAGGTTCAATTAATTTTGATGTTGGCGACCACAATAAAAAGAATTAGGTCTTTTAAACAGAAATTACATAATTATATTTTACACTACCCAATTTTATCCAATGTCCAATTAGTGCATTATTATCTTAATGTAAGCTGTATACAATTAAAAAAAACTATTGTGGGATGAATTTTCATGAAGATTTAAACGCATATTTTGTGAAAATGTATTGAATATGATTCAAATTGCCACCAATTATAACATTTTTCATTTAGCATAGTTCCTCTTTAAGTACCATGTAATAAGTGGTTGCATGGTGTAGAACACATGGCAGATACTAATGACCAAGCACATACTCAGTATTTTCCAATGATGGGTTAGATGTAATTGATGCAGGCTACTTTAGATATTTTGTAAACCTAATCTTCAAAGTGGCTAAACCCTGGAACTTCACACATCCACCCCATAAGAAGGTGGAAAGGGTCAGACCAGAGTTTAATAAGGATAACGATTCAGGCCCTATCGAAAAGGGAACACATCCTCTGATTCAATAAAGCACAACCCTGCCAAATGAACAAAAAAGCGGTTTGGCAATGGGGGGATAAAACCTCCTGTTAAAATTAAATAAATGTAGTTCCAATTTCCTGGCACAGAGAGATTTGGTGTCACAGAAGTTTATTCATTGGCCTTTTGACATGACTTAATCAAATACTGAGGAATTCATTTTACTATTATTTGATGGGCAGACCGGATTCAGAAGGCTGGGGTCTGCTGGCAAAGGTCAGCTTTATCCCTTATTTAATATTTGCAAGTCGATACAAGACAGAGCGAGAGAAAAAAAAAAGAACAGAAAAAAAATAATAACATTTGAAACTAGAGAACAAGAGAGAACTTTTGAAAAGAAATAAGTCTAACCAAAGAACAATACCAATAGCCTGGCATATTTGAAAGCAAAAGGAAAGGGAGTGAGAGAGAATCTTCTGCCTCGGATGATGTCCCACCTCGCTGCTGGAAGCCAAATGATTATTCAGATTTTTTTTTGTAATCATAAAATGGACAATTCTGAAGCTTTTCTCTGACACAGGGTGAATTAAGCTTGTTTGACTGGGCTTAGGCTGAGTTATCACATCCCCCAGCCGGACACTACACACACAGGCTGAGCCCAGCAGAGAGGACAGAGGAAGAGAACTTGAAAGCAGGTGTGGGATTCCTATGGCATAATGCTGAGTTGAAAAAGACTAGCTGTCTGTACTTTGAGGCTTTATTGGTCTCCATCATATAAAGCACAGCCAGAGGCAGTGTATCAGAGGTTGGAGGTGGGAGGGGGTTGGTAGCAGTACTTACTGTAAGATAGCCTGGAAGTTCTCTGTTAGAATCCATGATCCTGCCTAAACTACGCACACTTTTTACTTCCTCTCTTCCATCAATCTCTTTCAAACATCACCTTGTCCT
>NC_045738.1:3592403-3631494 GCF_008692095.1 Etheostoma spectabile | reverse complement strand
AAATGTCACATTTGATGTTCTTTCTGTTACAGTAAAAATATACTCAAGACTATTAACTGTAAACTATTCTGTACAGTATTTCAAACCTTTCACATGTGGAAATGGGCTTTGTATATTTAGTTTAACTATGGCATCTCATGAAACGTTATCTGAGTTTGACAATTCTATTTCTCTATTAGCTCGATTAGTGGCTCTTTTGGTCTTAGTCCTGAGGTCCCAGGTTTTAGCCAGAGGCCAAACAATATCTGTGCAGGCAGCACTGTGATTTCATTTATTTTGAAGTTCATTGACTGTTATTGTTGCAAATGGTTCCTCCAAACACAAGATTATAATTACGCATTTGCATGACACTCACACATTGGTGCACATGCATGCACATGGATGAGTAAAACCAACGAACGCGCATGCAATACAGAAGGGGTCAACGTGTTGGGGATGGCTTGGTAAACAGCTCTGTAAATCATTATTATCTCCGTTTGATAGCCATTCAAGGTTATGTTACCTCAGGCCACTGTACGTATGAAAAGCTTTAGTGACAAACACACACACACACACACACACACACACATACACACACATTGTAGCATGTGAGACACAAGCCATGAACATAATACATTTAAGTACAAACCTCTCCTTTTATCTCCACAGTGCTGGGGCTTGATCCGAGATGAAATTTTCTGCAACACCCACATCTATGTGTTTCATAAATCAAGCCCTCTATCATTCTCAGCGGCCCAACACGATTTTCCTTGGAAATGAAGACATAGTAGAATCAATTAGGTGTGATGGACCTGCAGCTGCTGTGGTCTTTCATGTGCAGTGCAGTTTAGATTCTGTTATTGCTGTGAGAGCAAAAAGGAAAGTTTTATTATCACCGGAGTGTTCCATAATGTAATATTTGAGGAGACCCAGTACTGCTATGAAGACCTATTTCATTGCGGTCACTGTTTTCAACCATCAACTTCACACACATCAGAAATAACTCTGTAAAATGTATGAGAATAGAGTGCACTTTAAATTCCTATTTTGACCAATTTACCTTTCCCCTTCCTTTCCTTTTGATACTTGTGGAATAAGCATCTTCAGCCAAAGAGAGGAAGGTTTGTCTCCTGTGGGAGGGATGCTGCAAAACGCCACAATATACTTTTCCTTATGCCTGCTGATTCACGGTAATGGAAAGATCCAATTGGCCATTGAAATATCCAAGGCCATATCCACATCTAATATTGTCACAGCATTTTTGTTGAAAGGCTGCAGAGATTAAGCTGGTAAATCAAGTGTCATGGACAATCTAAAACATCCCTCAAGGCCTAAACGTTCCCATTGTGCCCATGCACACATCGTGTCCTCAGCAGATGTGTGCATATTTGCTGTACTGACCTCCATGTGGTTTTATTGATGGCAAAATATACAAGCTATATGTTTTGTACCTTTGTTTCCAACATGTGTGCATGATTGTTGTACTGCTTTGGATATTCCTCTGTTATTTTCTCATAGGACATTTAACTTTAAGAATATTCTCTTATACTTCTATCAACATGTAAAATAACATTGAATTGGCCAAAAGTACCACTAGGCCCTTGTAACTCTTTACCTAACCATATCCTTTATGTAAATCTAGACCACTGTCCAACATGTGGAGACATATAATGTGAACAAAATGTAAATTCAGACAAATAAATTCAGTTAAAGAGTTATAAGTAAGTTAAGCATAAGTTATAAGTAAAAGCCATGTCTATGTCACAGGAGAGCAAAAAATAAACAGCTCTCCCTTGACATTGATACTGTGTTAAAAAGCATGCATTAAAATGTATATGAAATTAAATGATGATAGCCATAACATGAAAACAGTTCAAAAGAGAGTGGTTTATCCCCCCATAGTGAAAAAATCATGCATAAATGATCATTGTGCAGAATATTAATTTAGCATGAAAAAGTAAGTTGTCTTACCTAATGATTTTACTGTGTTGCCATATTAGCATGTTTGCATTTTAGAGATGAAGCCATCTTTTCACTATTCTGCCCCAGCCTCTCCCTGCTGATCTACAGGCCAGCTTTAAAGACATAGTCACATAACTCATACACAAACCAGAAATTATGATTTCAAGTGTATGTCTCTCTAATATCATGCACTGGGGAAATTATGATTTTTTTATTACAACGACAGTCATATATTTGATTAGGTCATAAACATTATTTTTGTGTGCTTCTAGGTCTAAAAATGATTAACTTCCATTGGAGGGGCATTAATCATACTATTTAAAACAGTAATTAATGTTACAGAAGGAACAGCAACTAATGTCATATACTCTGGTATGTGATGTTATTTATCTTATACATTGTTTTGTCTTCTAAATATAAATCTCTGTCTAATTACATCTGTGAGAAGAGGCATCATAGATATATTTCATGTTTATATCAGACAGCACAAAGGTCTGAGTTGCCCCATTTCTTGCAAATAAAAAACAACAACAATTGATTAGCATCTTAACATATAAAGAAAAGCCCAAAAATCAGTGACACAGTAATAAACTGTAAGGCTTCAAGGCTGCCACTTTGGGGCATTAAAAACAATATCAATCGGGTCATGATTATGGCAAATTTCAATGGGCATCCATGTAAATTCCACTGTATGCATTCTCACCACGTACCACAGTCACTCTTCTTCATACTCAAACTAAACATACCAAATGTGTAATATTCTTCCATCTGAGAGTGTTTGGAATATAATTTAAAAATTTCCACCGAATCACTACATAGAGATCTATTCAATCTCCTACTACCTTTGATTCAAAGAGGCCAGATAATACCTCAATATGCAGGGGTGGCCTATCCTTAAAGGTACCCATCCATGTGAATCCTGCCCATACTTGACAAGCTGCAGAAAGCAAAGGGGATATGTAAGAAAATGGAATGTAGTCTTGGGGGGGGGGGGGGGGGGGGGGGGGGGGGGGGTACACCAAACACATAGCAGATATTCGTGCATCATAAGCTTCTAGCCAAAGCCATCATGATGAAACTCTCAGGAGGCATACACTTCTTCAGGTATACAGGCTTTGATGGCTATCATTTTAAAGGTCTAAACATCTTAATCTTAAAATGTGTGTTTTATGTTAGGGATGAGATACAGGAGAAGTTAAAATATCCAAGAACCTGGTTGCCTTCACTGGGTGAATAGAAAATATTCAGAATGTATCAAATGTATGGTTAATGCTTCATTTTAATGTAACATATCCAGATATTTTGTACATGTATTTTCTTTTTGGAAAAATTATAAATGTTTGCTTTCTTAAAAATCTTCCCCAAACATTTATTCAAACACAAATGTAGTGTCAATCAATCAAAATCAAAATGATTAGATTTGAAATGACAAAATATGCTGTCAAAGTAAAAAATGTCACATCTTTGATTAGATGTTGAATGATTTGTATAATGCTTCTCAGATAAGAATACCGGATAAGCATACAAAGTTGTGTTGCTCTGCACTTTAGGCCAGGATTTTGGCAAGACTCATGCATCAATAGATAAACATGACAATGTGCAACATAAAATGAAGGGACATGCATTATTATGGTGGCCCTGAGAGGCCACAACACACAACATTAAGAAACCGCACACAAATAGACCACAACACGCAACAATAAGAAAACACATGCAAATATACTAGTGTGTTTCCAGGGGACACTTTTAAGTGATGCACACGTGCCTCAACCATTGGCGTTTCAATCTGTTCTTCTTCAGTTTTAACAATCGGATGATTTGTTTAAATATTGAAACACATGTCCATAATCAGATCATCCCAAACCTGTGATTAACTCTCTTTTCAGAGTTAAACTTCCCGTTGATCTCATGATGGACATGTGTTGTGAAATTTAAACAAACGATCTGTCAACGGCAAAATAAAAGCCTCTTGTTTACGAGACCGGTATGAGAGACCTTCAGCTTACAGCGGTGTCCTGGGGCATGACTGTCTGAGTGATGAGCTAGCGGCCCCGGCAGGCGCTGGCTGGCTGTCGCGTCCCTTTATGGAGCTTCTCAACTCCAAAAACTATGAAGCAAATTGACAATTCGGTAACGATTTTTGCAAGACTGCCTATATTCGAAATCAAAACAGTTTATTTATCATCTAAAACGTTCTCAGAAGTGAATTTAGTGATTGTTAAAAATTAAAATTATTAAAATTGAAGAAGAACATTGATTGAAAACGCCAATGGTTGAGGCATGTGTGCATCACTTAAAAGTGTCCCATGTAAACACTTCCGTTGTGGTGTTTTTGCTTGTGTTTTCTTAATGTTGTCTTTCAGGGCCACCGTTCATTATTGCCCCACACAGCTATAATACCATACCCTAAGCAATTTACAACACAATTATATCATTATATAGTGTTTACTTGTTATGGTTTGGGTATATTTGGTATTTTGGTTCTGTCTTGTCTCATTGTGTTTGTGTCCTAGTTTCCTCCCCGGTCTTGTGTTGTAGTTGATAGGCTCGTTCGAGATGAACTGCGCCTCGCCTGTAAAGTGGACGAGAGCAGGCGGCGTCAGCCTGGGGCGGTGACAAAAACGCTGCGGTAAAGTCGGACAGTTTTCAGCCGATTCCAGGCATCTTCAGAATGAACAAGAAGTGACAGAAAGACTTTGGTGCGACACCGATTTAATAAAATATAATCAGACCCACATATCAGCTGGTAAACAGTCTCTAGTTGTTTTAATTATGACAGAGTACCTCTCAAAATGTTCTACGTGCAATCTGTTGCAGATTTTACTTAACAGTAGATGGTTAGTGATCTGAACGGATTTAGTCTCTCTGACTTCTAAACGTCACCATCAGCCACACGTGTGTTCTGTACAGAATAATTCTTAAAATCTCTCCGATTCAAAAACAAGGAAAAATGGTTTATATAAAACGTTATCATGTTGAGTCGATTGTGAACAAATAAGCTGTTAACTCAGCTGAGAGGCCGGCGTTTCCCAGCATGCTCGGGGTTTGCCTGGGTCTTGCAGTCGGTGAAAAGCAACCTACGTGTGCATGACATCAGACAAGTCGGGATCAAGTCGGACACAAATCTAACCGGCATGCAACGGGCGGTGATCACCGGTGATCGATTCTGCGCAGACCTGGCTCATCTCGAACGAGCCTTCTGTCTTTTGTTTCCCTTGAATGTCTGTATGTTCTGTTTCCTGTTTTATTTTGATAGTCTGGTTTTCTGTGCTGTTTTGTCTTGAGTTTTACTTCCGGTGTTTTCCCGCTCTTGTGATTACCTGATATCTTCCACCTGTTTCCCAGCCCTTTTGTCACCTGCCTCTCGTTGTCTCATTAACAAATATAGTTGGTGTATTTGCTCCCATTGTCTCTTGTCTAATTGTTTTGTGGGTTTGTGTATTCCAGATGGTGTGTTCAACGTTTCCCTTACTTGTGATCCGTCCTCACCTCGTGAGTCTTATCTGTGTCAGTGTTCCTGTCTTTTGGTTTCCTTATCCCTTGGACCTTTTTTGGGGCTTTTTGAGGTTTTGGGATTTTTGGATCCATGTGCTTCTGTGGACTCTTTGTGTTAATAAACCTTTGACTATTTATTCCCCTGCCTGCCTGTCTTCTCTGCTTTTGGGTCCTTATTCTGCTACATCATAACATTACTTTTGCTTTTAACAATTTTTAAACATCCAGGAAACATCAAGTTGGCTATCAAATGTTATAGCACATGACATAAAAAAATATTATAGAGAACTTTAAAATAACACTGGTAATGGTTAAAACTGTGAGTGACCCAAAGTTCTGTGAAGCTCAAGAATAAGATTGTTGGTAGTCAACATAATGAATAAAACTGTTTGGAATTGTGTTTAAATTTAAAACTTTTTTTTTTAAATATATACAGTATACTAATGTAATTTCCAAATGTTTGTCCCCTGATTATGTCCCTATTAAGACATTGACCTCTGACCCTTATAGAGAAGCTCATGTGAAAACACAAATGTCTTTAATTATTAAATGCATGCAATTATGTGTATACTATTGTATTTTTACAATATGTGTGTTTTACAGCGAAAGACAAAGAAATTAGTGATTATGTGCCTCCATACAAGCCAGGCAATTGTATTCTTTGTGGGGTTATTTTTGGCTATCACATTACCCCCACACACATAGTAGCTACTTTGCAATCAGGCTCAAATGTACTTACAATACATGCACTCACAGACACACACACACACACACACACACACACACACACACACACACACACACACACACACCTGTTATGGTACTGTTAAGGCCAAATGCCATTATTCTAATTCAAGATTCAACTGTGCAGAAGAGGCAGTGGTTGGAAAGCCATACCCTTCAATCTCACACACACAAACACACACATACACACATCCACATACGCACATACATGTAAATCCCCATCTCATCCCATCTCGTCACCTTGCCCCCAAAACATCCTGAAACTAAATGTATTCATTCATTTATTCATTCATCCAATCATTTTGGCCTCTTCACTATTTGAGAGGTGGTAAATAGGCCCATTGTGCTGCAACCTGTGTACCTCAACCCCTCAAGCACTCTGGCCAATTTTTGCTCCCATGCTGTCCCCTTAAGAGGAAAGAGCTGAAATGAAAAGCCTTGTCCTTCTTTCTCCCTCTCACTCTCCATCCCCCCCACCCCCCGCGTCATCATCCTCTTCTCTCCAAAAACAACCCATAATGGGGGACTGGAGGCTGTCTATCTATTTTTCTGCCAAAAGAGGAAAGAGAGAGAGAGAGAGTGAGTGAGAGAGAGAGACCAACAGTGAGCTCATCATCATTGATTAGGCCTGTCACCACCAGGTAGGAGGCAGCAATTAGCCTTGGCCAGGCCTGTTCCACTGAGACACACACACACACACACACATGCACACATGCCCACACGTGTTCCCTTACACACACAAGCATAATTACGCAGACACAACAGACACTCATTCAAACACACACCCATACACTTGGGACACCGCTTGAATGAGCGTGGCATCTGTTAGAGAGTGATTTGGCTGCTGAAGTGAAAGAAAGGATGGATGAATGTGTGGCAAGGAGGAAGGAAGCAGTGAAACACTGGCATGGAGGGATGGAGAACGGTAAGGGAAGTCACAGTGAAGGACAGGGGACGCAAAAGAGGGAGAAAAAAAGTTTTCAAAATAGTAGATGGACAGAGGAGAGGACAGGTGTGAGACGATGCAGGTGGAGGAGAGGAAGGAGAAAGGAAAGCAAGGATGCATGGATGTGTGAAAATGCTTAAACAGGTAGAGAGATTAGCAAAGATGGAGGAAGTAGTAATGAAAGCACTTAAGAAAGGAAAGGAGAAGAGGAAGCAAGAAATGAAAGAAAACAAGAGTGTGGCTGCTTAGATTGATAGTTTGTGTTGGGACAAAAGAGAAAGAGGATGGAACAAGGCAAAAGGAACATGAGGGGTGAGGAAGTGAAAAAAGAGGTGGGGCAGTAGTGTTGGTGAAAGAAGAAAGGAGGGACGGTGGAGAAGGAAGGGAGGGGGACAGATGGAGTGAGGAAAGCATGCATGGAGCAAAAGACAAGAGGAGATGAGGGGTGGGGAGAGAAGGGGAGGGAAGAGCGGGACGCTGAAATGGACGGGGGAGAGGAGATTGGTTGTTTGGGTTTGATAGCATGTGCCAAATCGATTGTGGCTGACTAATCCAGTTAGTTATGGCAGAGGCATGCAGAAAAGGCGCTTATGGGGGTGTTAGGTTATAGTGTAAGGGTGTGTGTGTAAGTGTGTTGGTCTGTCTGCACTTGTGTGTATGTGGTGTATGTTTCCTGCCCTGTGTGTCTGCATGTGTGTCTGTGTAAAGCATGTCCAAAGCTGACACGAGGGAAAAGCTACTTCCATGCTGAGAGTCTTCGCTCTTGGAGAAAGAAACAAAATAGCACACACTAGTCAGAATTCACTCATACTTTCACAGTACATGCACACAGACGTTAAGTATAAAATTGCATTTCCTAGAAATTATGGATGCTTATGACTACAGGAAAGAAATTTAAAATGCTGTCTTGATTCGTTTGGCCAACATTTGTATTCATTTGATTATTTTAAGTACAAGTTGTGAAGCACACACAGATGAGGACAGATGGACTCTGTTGGCAAATATAAGCAGTTACAAAGGGGGTTTATTCGGCTGAAAGTGGAGCTGTTTGTATTTTCACTTTCTCTCCAAGCCATTTCACTCAACTTCTTAGAAAAATGGCAGAAAAAAAATGTACTTTCTCCCCCTGTAAAGACATTGTCAAAAATTATTGTTATGGCCACAGTCATAACAGCAGCAGCACTATAGGGCTCTCAACATGCTCTGGCCCCTTACCCCCAATTTCCACCGCTTGGGGAATGTTTGCGGATCCACTCTCGAACGCCGGCAGAGTCATTAGGTTTCCATTAGAGTCAATGAAGGTATTTCCACTAACTACGAAACGACTGCATTCCGACTCTGGCTCAGTTCCGGCAGTCCACAGCCATCGGGTTAATTTTTAATATAAAATAGACCATGCCCACGGCAGATTGTATTTCACTGTACTACACCTTGAAAACACATAGAAACACAGAGTTGTTTCCTATCTGTTCCTCTGGATGGGAACAAACTGTTGTTGGTTTTGTGGTTCTATTCTACATGACTTTCCGAGATCTTGTGGGTCCTCAAGACTTGAACTGACAGTCATGGACGCAGCCGTTCCGCAACAAATCCAGACCTGGTGGGTATTGATGGACGGCGGAGCACCGAGCCGATCCGCAGCCGTTCTGCAGTTGGTGGATTTCCAGGGTTAGGCTTCTCTTTACAATGAACCACTTATGTAAAGAAGGAACGCTAGCATGTTAAATCACTTCATTTAATGCCTGCATTTACTTCTCCTTAGAGGGCCGACATTCTCCCAGGCCCGATAAATGTTGCTGCTGACCGTATTTCTGATTAGGGGCTGGGGGCGGAGGAAAGGGTTTGACGCTCATTTTTCACAAACAATTTTTCCATTTTTCTTCACAGGCAGACAGTTGGCATTAGATTAGGGCAGGCCTAACAGAGGCAGGGCCGCTAGCAAATTGTGTGGCTTGAAGGGCAAATGCCCCTCTGAATTTATCAACTTATGGCTCCAGTGAGCTGCGAGGGATGGTGATGACCTTAAGATACCCTCGTAAGGATGCCTTTTACCATCACTCCATGCTACACTTAGAGGCTCTTTACAGGGCCATAGGCCACAAGTCTGAATGAGCACTGTGTTGTTTTGAATTTTCATTTTTAATAAATCATTAAGTAAATTGGCTACAAAAAGCTGTGGTTATCTAATGTTTTTTTTATGACTGTGCTACTAAACTGCATACACAGTTTCTACACAGTTCTATACATACATACTTACTTTACCAGTAGACACAAAATAATATTTACAGTACCTTATCAGTTTTTACTAGTACTGCACTATGATAAAGCTTCTTCTGGCTGCTAATTTCTCAAACGCTCCTATGTGCCAAACAACCTATAAACCTATATCGTCATATGGTTTGGAGGACTTTTTTTTTTAAAAACTATTTCGATAACAATAGCAACAGACATACTATAGTTCAATAAGTGTCACTGTTTGGCTCAGTAGCATTAGTATTATTATAATAAGTAACGAAGGCCTACTTATAAGACGAAACAATGTTTGGATACATAGAGAATGGCAGAGACTAGAGTACACACAACATGCACACTGTCATGTGTAACAGTGTGTAAAGCAGAAGTGGGTTTTCCTCAGACTCCCCCTCACCATCACTCACCCTCTGCGACAACTCCATACAAAGAACTGTTGTTCCGTCAGGATCATAACTCAACTAGAAGTACAGATACAGTGGAAACACATTATTTTAAAGTCGTTCCAAAATATACTGCACTATGCACACTGCTGCCTTGACTGTAAGGACTCATGTATGGTTGCATGCAATGCAGTTGAATGAATACATTGTGCCTTAAAACCATCCAGTAAATATGGCCATGAAAGTGGACACACACACACACACACACACACGCACACACACACAGCACAAGCAGGGGACCATTAAAGTAAGCAGGGAAAACGTTTCCTGTAATTTTGTGGAAGGTACATCTTCAGGACTATATATTCTATATACTTTATCATGGTAAAAATTGCCCAATTATCTGACACTAACAAAATAAGTTCTTTGTTCTGTATGTTAAGTAGAAATCTAGTAGACATTCTGTGTTGTGTGATTTAGTTTGCTTATTAGCTAGATGGCACATTTGAAACAAAATTTCCCCAGTCCATACATTAACACTAGAACAACTCCATGACCGCTTATTGCATTGTTAGGGTAATACACAGATTACTATGGACATATTACATGGGTGTGATTTAATACTCTTAAAGAGTCATTTATTCTTACTGTAATTATCATACAATCTAGATAATCAAAATGCCCGTTGGAAGTAGTGAAAGGTTACCCTTTCTAATGCCTACTAAATGAAAAATGAGGCGTTTCAAAATATGCTAATGTCATAAACAGCAGCAGCCAGCCACCAATGTGAGGCGCTGGCCACGTCTCACTTTATCATATGATCTTTACTGTCATTTTGGAACTGTAGAAAGAGGCTTTGGACTGCACGTTGAATAATAAATGTTTTCACCGGCAGGATACATCGGCCAAAAAATATGGAGGTTATCAGGCGGACAGCGGGCACTATTTTCTGAATGTAGTCCATACAAAAGTTTTTTGTATTTTTTCCATGTATTTATTTATAAATCCCTAGTCGATTTCTTGAAGGGGAGTTGACTTAAAGCATGAATCAAACCAGCAATGACTGCCCTTTGTTAGTCACTTTTACACAATAACAAAAACATCATCCCCAAACCTGACAATCTTAGCTCTGAAATATTTTTTCTCATTAACATAAAAAATACTGTCCAATATTAGCATATGTAAATGAGATTGCAACTTTGTTTTCATCAACACCTTTGATTTATGAGCAGAATGGGTGTTACTGACACAGTTTTGGTAAAACTGACAGTGTTGGGCAAGTTACTTCCAAAATGTAATACATTATATGGCGCTTACCCACTGCTACCACTGTACCAGCTCTGCTCGGGTTGGCTTGACCGCGGTGCCCCGTCCTCCATTTTCCATCGAAGATTTAGTATCGTTTCATCATGCATGAGGCTAGCTAGGCTGGTCGTCATAGCAACTCTACAGGAAACTGCTGTGACCTAACGCAACAGACAGACAGACAGACAGACAGACATAATGTCGAAGGTGTGTTATTTTTGATTCTGGTTATGTGGTTGTTGGCACAGCCGGCAAAAAAAAATGACACACCACTGGCTAAACTGCTTAAAAATGGCGGGTTTGTTCAGGACACCCCAGTCTGTTGCTAGCAATGGTGACACAGTGAATAGTGACAATTCTCTCCAACCAATCAGTAGTCAGCCGGTTTTTTAACGTTACCTTTTGGTATCGCGTCAGCTAGCTTGGAACCTCGATAGGGCTGAAACTAAAATGAGTACCCGTTAGCTAGTATCAGGTACTATTTTTCATAATGGAAAAACTAAAAAGACGAGTATACTCAAGGCGAGTCAAGCAAGTACCATGTCATGGAAAAACACAGAGAGATAACTAGTTACTGTCATTTGAGAGTAATTAGTTATATTACACAATCCCGCTCTCTCAATTGTAAAGCTTTACACCACGTTTGCGTTACTTTTGAGTTACTTTCACCAACATAACAGTAGAAGTAGACTGTGACTTGGCAGGTAGCTTGTGAATTTCACCACGGGATCAACAAAGTCTCATCTTTATCCACTTTTACACATCATAGTTTATTTATTATATTTTGTATTATTAATCTGAATCTTCAAAGTAACTAAAGCTTTAAAATAAATAGTGAAGTAAAACATACAATAGCCTACTTGACTCTAGAAGTGTGAAGTAGGAGAAAATGAAAATACTTAATTAAAAGGAGCCTACCTTACATGTGTACTGCATGAAGTATGGTATAGTTAATACTACTAATGCTTTCCACCTCTGAGAACATGTAATTCTACAATAATGTAGCAAGCTTGAACATGAATTCCCAAAATGTTTATATCTGTCAGCTGCTCAGACACACAGCTGTCCACTCTAACGTGTCGTCTCTGGTTCTGGCTTTGACCACAGGAGCAGTGACGGGACAGCACTGTGCTTTAACGCGACGTAAAAAACTCCAGAAAATAATGTCCATCTCGAAAAAAATATCCGTCTCTGCGGTCATTTCAACCCCCCAATTCCACCAACAAGAAATAAGACTTTTTTTCCGTGCCGGATTGTTTCGTGGTGTTGGTGATTTGTTAAAAACATTTAAATATGAATAAAACATGTTGGGTTGAAATGCTTTGTAACTTGCATTACTGAGATTGTATCCAGTTTTAGATTACTTAAATGCATTAGTAATGTGTTATATTACTATTACTATATCACAATAAAAAGGAATACATTATTGTAATTGCGTTACTTTTGTAACGTTTTACTCCCAACACTAAAAACTCGAAAGACTTTTAAGCTTGTAATAACACTGCAAATATTAAATAGCAGGTGTTCTGATTAACAGTGAATACTGATTAGGACTCCAATTACAATCTGATATTTTGTAATTTATTCTTAACATCTGAAAATTGGTGTCAATCAAAACGAAACAAATGTTACAGCCATAAGCCATACTCGTGCCAACAAAAAGAAACTAGACAGAAATTGTCTTGGATTCTCACTGATTTCAGCCATTTTTGTGCAAGTTAAAAAAAAAGTATTACAAATTAACTATTATTTTAATGTCTAGGCTCAAGTACCCTTCCAGAGCTTAAGTGGCAATCCTCCAGCACCAGCATTTACTGATACAAAACTATCTCCTCCATGTTTGAATGCTGATGGTAATAATATCCCTAAGAATAAACTTAACCATTCATGTATGCAATTCATAAAGCACACCCTGAAGACTCCTTTAAAAGGTGTATTCAGTTTGATCCATGAGATCTTTTGTTGCCCGTGGCAGTTTGTATTATTTTAGCATTTGATGAATGGAAATCGGTCACACATTTGAAAGTGCTAAATGAAGTCATGCATGGTGGGTCTCTCACTTTACACTATATAGGACATAGAGTCTAATGGAATTTGCCTCAAACACTTTCTGAGTCTAATGAATGAAATCCTTACTTTCAATACTGTTTGCATTAGGCCTTTTAAATTGAAATTCTGTAGCTTTATTTAAGTCAGAACCATTAATCAAAATGTTTGGACATATCAAAGTCTGGAGATATTTTGATGGTGTGACTATATCACATTGAATCATATGTGTGATTGACGACCTAGATGCATATGTGGGCTTGGTCGGGCCGATATTTTTCCGCCGCTATCCTCGGGCCGGCCCAGGCCCTTGATCTAGCATTTGTGTTTTTATAATCATTACTTTATTAACCTAAATCATTGGGGAGAAAGCTATGCCTCTCCAGCTTCTCCGGTAGATCTGGGTATATGTCCTGCACTGACTTGAGTGTGAGATAAACTGTGCTACATTGTGTCTCCCCCATCTGCAGCACTGTTGTTCGCCAGTGCGTCAGCATGCAGACCGTGGCGAAGCACAGTATTAATTAGATGATTGAGACAAGAAATTCTCCATGGATTTGATTATGTTGCTGCCTTAATCTGTTACCCACACTATTCGGCTGAGGGAGCTATGGGTCAAGTTTTTTTTTTTTTTTTTTTACATTTCTTCATTTGGATCCATTTGCGATCCATTCCATTCTGAATAAACAAACAGTGCAGATTACATGCTTTGTCCTTGTTTTATTATTCACTGAGACCATTCTAAACAGATTTCTGTAGGTAAACTTGGAATTGTAGCTGAGAACGTCAGTTATGACGGCCCGCATAATAAAAAATGGACGGGTTTAAATCAGGCTCAGTCAAATTGTGCACATGCTCGGGTAGAGTCGGGCTTGACTTTTTGGGGCCAATCTGAGGTCTCTCCAGTGTGTGTCTTCCTAAGATTCCTCCAGGTTAGGACTGTCTGAAATACCTCCACAGAGTGCATCAGGGAGAAATACTGACCAATGCCTCAGTCATGCCCTTGGGCCATGGCCTTACTCTGACCCTGTCCTAAAAGTTGAGTCCAGTCACTCTGCATTTTGACCAATTACATCTCTGATCTGCTTATTTCATCATACTAACCAAGCTTGAGTTGGAAGAGTAAGGACATTGACTTCAGACTCATTCCTCACCACACTGGTCCTGTACAATAACCACAAGACTGAAATTTCTGTCCTACTGACCTCACTCTCTATATCAGTCAGGAGGAGACTCTGGGACAGTGTGAAAAATGGACCTTGCAGCCCATGTCCACACAAGATGGTGGCGACAAGGAAAGTGGATTGTGGTAAAAAATGTTGATCCATCCATTACAATAGGCATCCCAAATATTATAAAAATGTACTAAAGAACTATCTTACCTATTGTTCTACACCTTAGGACTATAACTTAGTAACTTGCCCAGCCCCTCCCTACGGAAAGGACCTAATGAGGCAAACCCGCACGTAGAGTACCGGCTCCCCACGGGGCTGTGAGCTGTGAGCTGACCCGCTTCTGTACTGTCTCTACACCCACAACTGCAGTCCGGCCCACAGTAACAACCTCATCGTCAAGTTTGATGACGACACCACAGTGGTTGGACTCCCCTCAAAGGGAGACAAGGCAGCCTACAGAGAGGAGGTCCTGAACTTGGCAGCTTTGTGTTTGGAGAACAAACCTGCCTCTGAACACCAAGAAAACCAAGAAGATCATAGTCGACTTCAGGAAGAACAGCGCCGACCTAGCCCCCTTGTACATCAACGGCGAGTGCGTGGAGAAAGTCCACACCTTCTGGTTTCTTGGCGTCCTCATCTCCGCTGATATCTCCTGGACAGCCAACATCACAAGGGTCATCAAGAAGGCCCAGCAGCAACTTCACTTCCTGAGGGTCCTCAGGAATTACAACTTGTACTCCAACCTGCTGCTGACCTTCTACTGTTCATCCATCGAGAGCCTGCTGACGTACTGTACCCCAGTATGATGTGGCAGCTGCACTGTGGCCGACAGGAATAAGCTGCAGAGGGTTGTAAGGTCAGCACAAAAGATCCTAGGCTGCTCTCTCCCTTACCTAATGGACATCTACACCCCCGCTGCCTCAGCAGAGCAGAGAACATCTTCAAGGACAGCTCCTACCCCGGCTGTGATCTGTTTAACTTGTTACCTTCAGGTAGGCGCTACAGGTGCATCAGAGCACGGACTAACAGACTCAAGAACAGCCTGCTCCCGGCCCCCTGACTTTCCTCTTCCCTCCTACTGTGCAGTACTGTTATATAATACCTGAAAAGACACTTGAATCTGTAAAATTTCATACAGTGCGATATTTATTATTTAACCATTTCATTTCATTACTGTGTAATATTTATTTATTTGTTAATACTTAACTACTTTTCACACAATGTGTATTCAAATCTATTTTATGTATGTATATAGTTGCTCTCAGGACTCAGGACTGTGCACCAGGTCCCATCCCCCCTTTTTTTTCTCTATATTTTTGAATATTTTTTCTTATATTTTTTATTTTTATATTTTGTGTCCACACTGTAAAGGGGTTGCTTCAATCTTATTGCACAGGTACTGCACTTGTGTATAATGACAGTAAAGGCATTCTATTCTATTCTTGCTGATCTACTCCCCACATCACAGGCAGAACCACAGCAAAACACCACAAACCCATACACCTACTAAACAGGCCTATGTCAAATAATAAAGTGACAAACCAAAACAATAACATTAAGAATTAAGCAGACACAAAACAGCATTCATTTTTGGAACAGGGCCTAGTGAAAAGGGAGAAAGGCAACCTTTTCACAGACAGATAAAGGCTGGCAGTAGCTCACCCTCAACCTAGAGAGAATAATACACCTTTACAAAGACCCGCACAGGTCCGTAACCACTGGAAGAGTCAAACACACACTGAACAATGGCGTCAATTGATTTAGTGCTGAGTATAGATGCCTGAAAGGCCTATTTTTTCAGTTCACCATTTACCATGTCTGTTCTGTAGCCATCTGACCCAACACACCAGGCAATAATAAAAGTTTAATCTTAGGTGGTGACATTAATGTTGAGGAAAGAACCATTGAATGCCTAAAATATGTTGATTAATGCAAGCATTCCTCAAATAGAAGTGCAACAACAAAGAAAGTGGATTTAGTTTTCACTGTTGTCTCGTCGGTAATGTGACTACTGAATGCTTAAAGTAGAATTACTATGTAGAATCCAGAGGTGGAGTATTTACAAAGACCCCACAACACACATTAGCATTGAGGTGACCTTCCTACATTGGACAAACTCCAACACTAAGAGCTCAGCTGGGGCATTGTAAGTATCCTTGCCACCTGCTCATTAACTCTCACTCTGAAAAGCTCCAGAAAAAATAGTGTTCAACCTTTATCCAAAAGTCAAAGATGAGCATAACTACAGTATATGCAGTGGGCACCACGCCAACAGCCTTAACAGATGATCATGAGCGATTAAGCCTTTAAAGGGTACAGACATGCAAACGTACCTTTGGTTTTCAGTTTACAAAGGAAAGAAAGTGAATACAGATGAATAGAAGAAGATTATAGATACAGAAAAATGCACCAAACATAAAATAACACACATTTAAGGAAAGTCATAAAATACGGTACACTGTTCTTGTACAAGTTCATAAAGAAAGAAAAAATATAAGCTGCCAGTTGCATTGAAAATCCCAGATCACTGACTGTGTGTGTAATGTGTAATACTGACACATGTCCAGTCCAATCTTTGTTCTTAAATGTATGAAATTGCATCAGAGCTACCTAGATGTAATATAGAAAACTGTGATATTTTAGAAATCAATGCAATTACTGTAATCAACAAAATGAAGCCATTCCAATGGACCTGTGGGAACTGAGTGAGCCAAACGTATGAGTTCCAACTACCTGATTAGGGGTCCAAGCCAGAGTGTGCGTGGACCACAGTAGCAAAGCTACACGGTTCACACAGAAGGGATGTGGAACCCTTTTGTTTTTCTTCTAAGGATTCTTCTTCATTATTCTTCTCTGCGTAAAACTCACGCTACAGCCTAAACCATAGATGGTGGCGGTTTGTTATTTTCAGGACTGGTCCATAACTCCGCAAAGACCTCAGGTGCAAAAATGTACCCACTTCCACCATTAGGTGGCGCTTTAGCAGAAAAAAATGTGTTTGGCCTTACAACTCCCAAACCGTACATCGGCAATTTAAAAACCATATATCCACGCATTCCGTGCATCCAATTGAATCTCATGTTACAGGCCACACCCATTTCCGCCTAGACTTTTATGCGTGAACAAATTGCAATTTATCAAAAAACTACTTTTTCAAATGCCTCCTAGACCATGCAATTGATCTGCACAAAACTTGGCAAATATCATCTCCAGAGTAACCTGAAAAAAAGTTGTACAAAATTTTTTTATAGAATAAAAATTACGCACAAACAAATTTGTGTAGCTAACCATGAAAACATCAACTTTGCCATATCTCTGTCAAAATAAATGTTGTCCAAGCCATACTTTAGATTATTCCTTGGTATGACCCTTCGAGGCTCAAAAACTAATTTCACGAACGTTGGTCACTAGTGGTGGAGAGTGATTTTTTTACAGTGGGGTACTGATTGGTTGAAGCATTTACATTAGCGTGAATCACAGTAAATTAACAGGGTAGATGTACAATGGGTAGCTGACCTGACTTACTAAATATTACACCACTAGGTGGTGCTACAATGACGTCACAGGTGTTTTTGGCTATAACTTCCACAATATACATCCCACATTACAAATATTTACATCAACGTGTTCACTGAATCAAGTTGAGTCAATTATATAGGCCACGCACGTTTCTGTTTTTTCAGAAGTTTTTTCCCGCAATATCGCACTTAGCGCAAAACCTGCTTTTTTGTACCCGTCCTCGACAGATCTGCACGAAACCTGCTACGTAACATCCAGATGGCGGGGACAAAAAGTAGTATAAAGTATAAAGTTTTCAGCGTCAGCGTATGCACATTTGATGACCAAACACATTTTCTGTAGCAAGCTAACAAACACATATCATATCATATCTTGGCCAAATTAAATGAGATCAACACTTAACTTGTGGGCAGTGTTTATCATGCATCCCTCCCTGACGCTTTGTACCAAATGTGGTAAACATAGGCCATTAGGGGGCGGTATAATCAACATTTCTTGGGTTTGTCAAAAAACTAAATGCATTTAAATGGAAAAATTGCAATATTTCTGCCCCAATGAATGCTGTCAACATGAAACCTGCAATGGTTCTCTAGCATGCCACTTGGAGACTCTGTAGCAAATTTGGTAAAGATAGGGAGCACTATAATCAATGTAGACCATTTTGGGCCATTTCATCCCTTCTGAGGTCGAGCGCGTCGTACATGATGCCAAACGGCACTTCCGGTTAATAGCTTTGTAACTTAATAATATAACTAGTAGAAACATACTGTCTTTTGGAGCTAAAAGGAAACAGTGGCCCCGTTCTGCTGATGTCTTTGTAGTCTTCCTATCCCTTACAGAAGGTTTTGTATGCAGCCTAGAAACCCACAGTTTTTCGGGGTCATTGTGCAATTAATCCGAACTGTTACGTGCACCTTTCGATATTTCCTGACATTTGCCTCCCCATAGTTTTGATTTGGGTTCCACTTTTGTGCGCTCCCCGGGTCGTTGGGGCCAACTTGCAGAGGGAGGCTTGGACCCCGTCATGACTGCTTGCAGTTCTAGTTTCCTTTGCTTTTGCTGTTCAAGCTGTTATGGCTGCATTAAATTATGAACTCTCTTTCATAACCTCAGGTATTGCAGAGCTTAGCAAAGCCAGGGCTGATTCAATTCACAACATATAAAAACCTGGGGCAGGGGCCTGTAATCAATGGATACTATTCATGTTACATGTCCTGAGGACTTCTGTTGTGTCAAATGCAATCAAAAGTGTCAAAACCTGTAAAACTTCCTCTCAGCTTGTGTGTACAGGATGTGTGAGTGTGTGTGCACCTTATCTTGCCACTCAATATCCACACTATCGCTCTGTGCTCTTTCAACAACAAATGGAAGCAACCACCGTAGTGTAAATCCAATTTTCAACGTGCAGTAGATGTTATTGTGTGCCTCATGTCAATCTCTGCTCATTCCATTTACATCATTATAATTTATACATTACTTTCAGTTATACTACTAATAATTAATTTCAAGAAGCAGTTTTTTATCAGTGCTAGATATCCTCATCTACCGTATCTTAAACCACATTCTTTTTCCAACATAATTTACTGCACTAAGGAGTATGTCAAACTCTAGGCTTATTTGATACATGTCCACATTTGCATATGCTTATTTCAATTAGCTACGTCAAATCCATTCTTTTATATCACCACAGATTTATTTACATTACTTGTTTATGCCTTCCTCATTGACAGACTTTTGTATCAACATCAATCTGTCATTAATATTGCAAGTTTTTTTTATTTAGCATCAGGTTATACCAAATATACACATTTAATGCGTACAGTTAGTGTATCAATCAGACTAAACAATTTCCCATAATGTAATGACGGTCCTTATACTACTCATGGAAAAATATTACTAGTTACAAAGTGTATCTTAACCACTCTACTCTCTTCAGACATGAGAATAAGAGAAATGATTAAATGTATCTTTTTTTTTTTGTACTTGCTAATGGCATTACATCTCTTTGTTATGCCTCACTGGGGCAGACAGCAGTCCCTCAGTAATTAAGTACAAACGCTAGAGAGAGAAAGAGAGCGAGAGAGGCAGAGGAAGAGAAAGAGGCAGGCTCAGCTGGTTCCCTAAACATAAAAACAGGTCTAATTAACAGCGTTGACTTCACACATGAGATTGACTCAAAGGGGAGTAAATTGCAGGCAATTACTCATGCAGCAGAATAGCATTTATAGACAATTCATTTGGAAACTTGTGCCAATTTATTCCTTTTAATACCAAGCAGATTCTCGACAAAGCAATGTTGAAATATCATATATTTTAGAAAATGTATCAGTTATAATATTATTATAGATATCAGTAATAGTGATATTTCTTCTCAGCACATGTCAAGATCAGACCAAATCTTCACTTGTGTAAGCTATCTGGACAGAATAGTTTATGGGAAATGTTTGTAAGTTATTTTATGACATGTAGGTAATGAATACTACGTAGCCCGCGTTCATATCACTCCTTCCTACAACCAAGTGTACCTACTGTTGTGAGGACCACATCTATTTCTCCTAAAATATAGGCCAATCATCACCCCTTATTCTGGCTTTGAATAGAGTGGTTCCAGTTTCACAATAGGGAAGGTACCTGGTGTGTGGATAGTGCTTTGTCATCAGGTTTGTCTGACAAGAGATGGAACAAAAAGCCTACACCGTCCATCTCTCTTCCTCTTTTCTTTTCACAGTGAGGCGTGATAAATGGCGAGTCAGCGTCCCACCAGAGAATAATATAACACCAGTATTTGCTGTCTGTCCATGCTTCCTGTCTCTATCTCTGCCAGTATTAGACACTTGTCTCTCCTATTTTTCATTTGCAGTCCTCGCAGACACTCTTCGCCTAAACACATACACACACACACACACACACACACACACACACACACACACACACACACACACACACACACACACCTCCCACCCCTTCCCACCCATCTTAACCCTATCTCTCTCTTCAGTCTGGAACACTCTCCTCTCCTTCATACCTCCCCTTTCCCTCACTCTCTTCATTATCTCCTCTCACCCTCCTCCCCCACAGAGAAGAGAGAGAAGCCAACATTATTCTAGCAGAGGAGCAGGTGAGGGTTAAAAGGCGACCGCAGCCTAGTCTTCCAGGAATTAAAGGGAAAGAGCTTGTGGAAGCAGGGGGATAAAGACGGGGCCTGTTTAAAATTCTGACACCTCTCTGCTATAAAGTAGGATTTCTGAGCCACTTGGGGCACAGGGAGGAGGAAAAGAGACTTAAGCAGATGCAGAGGGTAAATGCAAGGCTTTGTTATTTCTGACAAGCCCACAGAATGGAAATGTCATTAACTGAATGTAAATATTCAAACTCCATCTCTCTCTCGCTTTCACTCTCTGATGGAGGTTTTTACAATGTTGGTTTGTCTTTAGGCATATGCATAGATAATCCACATTGTGTTCAGAAAAGAAATTCTCTGAGACATATCAATAATTCAGGCGTATAGGTAGATAAAAAAAAGAAAGGGCGTACGTAAGTCTCCCCACGTAGAATTATTCATTTCCATGCATTTTGTAAGTGTGAGCCTTTTTGAATTATAAAACTTTGAAACGGGAACAATGTGTTGCATAGTATATTTGGTGCAGTGTGTGAACAATGTAAGTTTGTATGTGTGTAGGCAGCTGTATTACATTATGCTGAAAGTACTTCATAATACTTTTTTTTTTTTTACTTGAAGACTGTAAGGGTTATACTTTCCACTCCTAAGTTTATAGTGTGGCCTTTGACTGTACATTTTTAATAGTGTTTTTGGAGATTCAATAACTGCAGCACGCACAAGTAGATTTAAACTCTTAGCTGCAAGGTTTTTGTGATATACTTGGGGACTTTATTTGATCTTAGAAATGTAATTTTGTTTGTCTAGCTTTGCATATTCAGACAAGGTAATGCGATGGAAAGACTAGAAGTACCCCAAAGATGGAGAAAGATAGCAGGAAATACAGACAA
The DNA here is from genome assembly GCF_008692095.1 of Etheostoma spectabile. NCBI lineage: Eukaryota > Metazoa > Chordata > Actinopteri > Perciformes > Percidae > Etheostoma > Etheostoma spectabile. The sequence continues at coordinate 3,609,682 of NC_045738.1, read as the reverse complement.
TCTCATAGAGAGTTGAAGAAGTAAGAGTCCGTGACCAAGAGAAGACATTTAGAGTAGGTACTGTCAAACTAGACACAAAAGACAACCCAAGCAGATGACAACATTTTCAGCCAACATCTTCAAGGACAAATGGAATAGTGCTGGCAGCCACTGAACACCTAAGGGCAGCCAGCAGAATCACTCTCTACCACCAACAACATATATTTGTCATTTAGCCGTTGGCAATTCAGTCCCCTCGAGACATTTGGAATGCCTCATCAAATGATGCCGATGTTCCCTTTCGCTGGTTTTGTGTTGAGTGCCCAAAAGCTGCAAGGCACATTCATCTTTGGAATAACCCAATCTCTTTCTTTCTTTCTTCCCTTGTGGGTATGTTGAGAGGCCTGCTGATGTGGGTTATTTGTCCCCTCATGCTGAACACATGGAGTAAGTGTATTTGGGGTGAGGTTGTTGCAGTTTACTATACACTATTGTAGCAGATTGGAAGACTTAAAACCAAAAATAAATATGCTTCTTGTGTTGCTTGCTAATATGGTGCTGGCTTGCTGTATAGACATGCTAGCGGCATGGCTTTAAGGATGGAAATCGGTCAGTCCACTGTTTTGGTCTGGACTGAAACATCTAAAAAAATACATAATTTTGTGCAGAGAGCCATGGTCGCTAGAAGTTAAACTCCTACTGACTGTGGGGATGCCCTGACTTTGCCTCTAGCATCACCAGCATGTTAACATTATTGGCTTACTTACAGTAAAATATCTCAACAACCAATAAATAGATTTCCAAATATACCCATGGTACCCAGAGGAAGGGTAATGACTACAGAGACTTCCGGACTTTTCTCTAGCGCCATCAACAGGTCAAAGCAAGGTATCACTTATCCAGTGAAATATCCTAACATTTACAAGACAGATTGGCAAAAAAAAATGTTGTTCGGATTTCTAGATAACGTATCATCATGACTTTTCCTCTAAAGCCATCATGAGCTTGATATGTGTGTATTTGAGTGCAATTTCTGAATACCCACTGGATTGATTGCCTTTAAATTTGGTGCACCAGTCCAAGTTCCCCTCAGGATGAAGTGAAAAAACTTTGGTAATCCCCTGACTTTTCTTTCAGCGCTTTCTGCTCAAAAATCTTAAATTGTCCAATACTTTGGTTTATGAAATACCTGCAAAACTAATGACGTTCCCTTCAGCTTCAGCTGTACTTTGTGTTAAGTGCTGATTGGCAAGTTTTCGTATGTTTACTTGCAACCATAGACTCAAACATTCTTACAGTGCTAAGTAGATAACAGGGAGCTGAAATACAACAAGGTGAAACACCAATCAATACTGTGAATATAAATAAATAGGTAAAAAGAAGATCCTACCTGTTATAGACATTCTAGATATACACCATAAACAATCAATCCGCAGAATGCAAATTGGGATGTTAAAGTTACTTTGCTGCTTTTGAGGCTGATCCAGGATAATGATTATACCTTATACATTGATCTTTCCAAACCAAGTGAGTGTATCAATCTTGCACACAAGGATTAAAACACTTATGTAAATATAGCATGCAGACATACAATTGTAATGGAATAGGCATGCTCATTATCTAACTATTTAAAGTCAGAGATATCCATTCTACACACTGCAATTCTTTGCGGGAAGCTCGTTATTAAGAATGGAACATCAATAGCATGCATGACTTCTTTTATGAGCCTTGCACACAGTTAAATTGGTGACATTTGGCCTTTAATGGGCTGGCTGAAAACTCATATCCTTTCTAACTACTGAATAAGGACTTCTAATGAACACCCAACCGGCTAAGAGAGTTAGTGGCCGGTACTCACTGAACTGAGAAACCAGGAAAAGCAATTATCAAGGTTCCCACACAGCACTGATCGAGGATTGCTGTCCAGAGCAATGTTTTTAACCTTGGTTTTAGAACCCTGGTTTTAATGCAGCAGCCTTGCAGCAGTTATCATTATTAAACAAATGCCATTACACTTTTTTCAGGGACATTTCCTTTCCTAAATTTGATCCTCAAAAGAACTAAAAAAAAATAAAAATAAAAAAGTCTTATCATAAGTTACCATGCAGCAGTTTTGAGTGCTTAATCACAGCCTAAGCAACCAAACCTCTAGATCAGCTCATTCTCGATGATCTGATAGGCCACATGGCACCAACTCACTGACCCAGCCAGCTGTAAACTCACTGAGGGGGAAAATATACCACATGTTTTTATACTTCTGCATCACTTTTCATTCTTTCATTTTCTTTAGCACAGCAACTGTGCTATTGATCTACGAGCGAGGTGATTGGATGTTGCGATTAATGGCCGCAGATTAAAGAAGTATTCCGCTGAGGTCCATTTCTTGAAATGCCTCTAGATTACCTTCCACCTTCCACCAGAGCTTATCATCAGCGTGAGTGATACAGGGGCTGGAGGACTGAACAAATGATGGCCCATGAGTCACAAGAGAACTGTGTAAGTCTAGAGGTAAGGTAATTTTTGTAAAGAGCAGAGTCTCCATCTCTCTTTTTCTGTCATTTATTCATTCTCTCATTCTCCCTCTTCTACTCTCCCTGTCCTGCATCCTCACTCCCTCTCTTTACTCACCCCTCCTTTTGCTCTAGCTCAAGTCCTCAATTATTTTCAGACTGCCAGGCAAGGCACTGCGGGGGCACAGGGGACCATTTGGACTTAGTACATTAAAGAATTCATGATTTGAAACCACCACAGCCCACCCTGACGACTCTATGATATGACTTTTCAGTGCCTGAAGCTGCTTCCTCCTTTCCTCTTTTTCCACCATACGGGCTTTCATTCCCCCCCCAACGACTGACATTGATCTATCCTTGAGTCTTTTAGCTCCAGGACTCCCATACCTTAAACTTCTGACTCCTGACCATTAAAAGAAACATAGCAACCGATATTTATAAATCTGTCCGTAATGATTACCTTGTCTGTTTCTCATGTCATCATCTGTAAATTGGCCTGTTGGTATGAGGCACATGTAGCGACAGATATGACAGCAGACTGCTGAAGAAGAGATGAAATGTTTCACTGTAACACATGGAATCAATCTATAAAGAAAGTGGGGACATTGCTAAAGAGAAAAAGGCACAAGTACACAACATCAAGTAATGTGTGTTTGACTTTTAATGGAGTCTTGTGTATTTGCAAAATAGCCCAAAGAATTGGCTACTAATCATAACTAAGAATGCAGGCTACAGTTAAATTTTGGCAAAATTATTATTAAATGTTTTCTGGATTTGGCAGTATGCCAAAAAGTCAGCTTTTAAAAATTGAAGATTTTCTCGAATTGTTTGAATAGACCAATATCACATGCTGTCCCAATGGGTTATACAAGCCCAAACAGCACCACATCCTCAAAACGTAGTTACCAATGTTGATATAACGATTGCAAAGCAATTCATTATATTGACATGCTTCTAAGGTCGTTAACAATTCACAAAATAAGCAAATCATACACTAGTTATACACTAAGCTAAAAATGGCTGGTTCCTCCAGGCTACTATTATATATTAATTGGCTAAATAATTAATTACTGTTTCCACAAGTAAAGACGCATTTGACAGATTTTACCTGACAGAAGTGTCATCAATAAACAGTAAACGCAACATAATATCCCAAGACTCCACATCCTAGCCTCCACCTGTTTGCTCTTCAGAGCAGAGGATGACATCACCAGTTTTCTACATCACAACAACAGAGTTTGTTTGAGATGGAAAATGAAGACACTGCAGACATCCACTGGTACAATTTTCTATTCACATAGGCATCATTCATAAATGTCCATCAGCCACATGTGCAAAAGAACTAAAAAACAGCATGGACCAAAACTAAAAATATGCTTGCAGAGTGATTGTTGTATACACCATAGAGAGCAAAATACAAAATGACTCATGCACCTTGCTGTGTCGTTTCAGCTTTTCAAATGACATTTTCATGTGTTCATGTAATGCTCACTAAGTAAATGAGTTGTAAGGTTTCAACCCTGAATTTGAATTTGTTTTATTTGACAGGGACTATGCAATGTAACATCCTTCCGGTACAGAGTATGAAACAAAGATTATTTTGAACTTTTCGCCACCTAAAATCAAGCATTAGGTTTTTACTGAAATCAGTAACTGATGTGACATTTTAAAACGTTTGCATGATCCAAGCATAGGCTGTTAGACGGTCAGTCATTCAAACTCTACATTTTCATTCAAGCCCTACTGAGCAGCCAATCTTCAATCTTTTTATTGCTTTTCTAAAATTACAGTACAGGGCACTGTGTTTGCAGTGTGATGGGACCATACTGCCATCTCCTGGCCAGATTAGCTGCTGCCTGATTTTTGGGTAGAAGACATCTGGTTGCAAATATATAATGTTGCTAAGTTCCTGGAGACTTAGTCTTTTCTTATGCTCTTCTCCTATCTAACCTGGTGTTTTTATTTATTTGAGGGGTTTTATCTGGATGAGGCAAAGCAAGAGAGACACTGAGAGAGAGAGAAAGAGAGAGAGAGAAAGAGAAAGAGTAAGAGAGAGAGAGAGAGAGAGAGAGAGAGAGAGAGAGAGAGAAAGAGAGTCAAGATACAGAGGCCCTAACGTGTTTCCAGAACACAGGGACATCCTTCCACTCCTTGGTTACAACGCTCAACTCCGAACAAGCCCTCTTCACTGTGGGCGGCATGCTACTCTCAGTGTGAGTTCCCTAATGGCCATAATGGAGGACAAGACCATTTATTATTACTGGGGGGTGAGGTATGTATGCGGCTACAATTAAGGAGAAAAACATTCTGGTGCTTGTAAAGGGCAGTAATGTGACACGGTGAGTGATGGATGCTGGGGGAATGAGTCTTGCAGGCCAGTGGGAGTATCTTATTATCTGAGGCAGGTGGGGGATCCGTCATTGAGGTAAATTAGAGAGAGAGAGAGAGAGAGAGAGAGAGAGAGAGAGAGAGAGAGAGGAGAGAGAAGGACTGATAGGGAATGGAGGGAAATGTCTGAGAAAGAGCGGCATCTTGACATTTGAGACAGGTGATAGAGACAAGGGCCAAGAGAAGAAATAAGACATGTTAAGACAGTCAGTTGCATAGTAACAGTAGTCTGAAAGGTGGCGCTCCACTTATTTATAAGCCTATATCAAAGATAATTGCAAATCAACTTACAGAATGAGCTCGTCCACAACGTGCCCTTAATGCAACACTTTCCATTTTGCATTTACTATACTCCACTGGGAATTACATCATTGGTGAAATTACTGCAGATCCTTTTGCATTGCCAACAATGACTTCACCTTGTTGCCATGGAAGTTGCCATGCTTATCCTGTATGTGTGCATGTGACGGTGAGTGAAAGTGTTTTTTTTTAAATAAATTTGCACAAGGTTTGTCAGTTTATATTTGTGTCTCTGTGCAGCTAACATAATTATTAAATTCCTAGACCTTGTTTCTCTGCATGTGTGCATACAGGTGTGTATGTATAAACGTGTACATTTCTGTTGTGCGTGCAGATGTTTTCTCTGCATCCATCCAGTGAAATGATGATGTCATTGCCGGATCCACAGTCAATGTGTGCCTGGAAACACATGTATGTACATGAACTCTTATATGCATGTACAGAACATGCCTGTACACCCTTTTTAATAAGAAGCTATCTTTTTCAATCACTGTATCTGGCTGCATTCATAAACACTATTTTACCCCAGGGACTTAGTCAGACAGTATCGGTGGTCAGCAAATCTCAATTACACTGACAGGTGACAGTGAACAGAATAAATTATCATTATGCCTACAGAGTGCAGCCAAATGTATTACTGACTGTATGTGCGTCTACGTATGTTTGTGTTGGTGCCTGTACAAGTGTGTCCCCTTTCAGAATCAACAGCCATACGCATGCATTCATTCTGTGGGGCAGCAAATGCCAATGAGCTGCCTAATAGCACCATTAGGCTCTAACAAATGAAAGCACTAAGTTACTTTAGAATGGAGATTCATATGATTCAATGCAGTTGGTCTCTTTACCATTAATCCTCGGTCAACCTTATTATTATGTACGATTGTAACATTTTGAACTGCCGTTGATTTAAGTTGAATATTACTGTCCATTGATCACGGTTACTCAAATTGTACAAGAGGTGAAATTTTGGAATGTAATGTGGGCTCATTTCATTACCACAGGTTATTGGTAATGTCCAGCTCCAATACAAAACAAAGGCTTCTACAATCAGGCAATCAGGGAAGGATAACTCCACACTAACTTAGACTTTCAAATACAATTAGTTTTTGAATCTATGATGGACGTAATCTAATTAAGCTCAACTCAAAAACAACACAGCAACAAATATGGATGGGCACATGGATTCACAAACACAACAACACAGTGAAGGTTGATACCCTCTGTGGCCAAACGAATGTGATTAACTATGCCTTACTCTTCTACAGAAGAGCACATTTCTAATGCATCCACAATGAGGCTTTTTCAACATGCATTTCTGTCATATATTCAACAAGGAATAGGTTTTGGTACAGGGTCATACGATGGAGCTGATCATTGTAAAATGTCTATTCATTTGTTTACTTCATTGCAAACTGGCACATCTTCATAAGATGTTTATTTGTAATTCCCCAAAATACAAGTTGTATAGAGAACAATAATTGCATTGTTCAATTTTGCAGTATATAACCTTTTTGAAAGCAATTTGTATTTTACACACGCATGCAAACTAGGGGACTAAGGAATATCCAATTTAAACCAGGCTGATATGCTGTTTAGACACCATGAAACGTTTTTCCATCTCATCCTTATCTGGATAATCCAAAATTCAAAAAATGGGAATAAAATGTCACGGCCCTCTATCTCATGTACATACCTGTGACATTTCTTGAGCATGGAGCATAAACTTTGTTTATCCCTGTGTCTGTGTGTGTTATGCAGGTGTCCATAATGCATTTGTATCTGGTGTGTAATCGTATGTGTTTATTGCATATATGTCCTCTGTTTTGCCGATGTTTTGTTAGTGTTTTGTGTGTGTCTATGTGTGCAGGTGGATTTTGTAAATTTACTTTTTGGTAGATGTCCTCGATTTACAGTGTCAGTCATGTGCGTAGGGAGACAGACCAGTTTAATGCACAAATGGATAATCCCCAGCCTCGCAGTGGATGCAATATGATAAGAAATGTATTGTCATACCAATGTGCTTTCATTATTATCATCATCTGCCAAAATAAGGGAGAGAGAGAGAGGGAGGGAGAGAAGAAAGAAAATGATAGAGAAATTTAGCGGTGCAGAGAAACAGAGAGAAAGACAGACACTAAGACAATTAGTCAAAAAATGAGACAAAATGAGCACGGGCAAGAATAAAAGACCATTCAGTTATACAGAAAGAAGGGACCACAAAGACAGTCAGACAGCAGGAGCAAGAGATAGAAAGAGGCAGATGGGGGACATTAAGTCAAAGTTAAGTAACCATCGTCTGCTTCTTTATCTCACCCAGATATGTTAATCCAGTGAGTCTCGGCTGATATGAGTTTAACAGCCTGGCTGGTGTGTGTGTGTGTGTGTGTGTGTGAGTGAGTGAGTGAGAGAGCTTGAGTGGAAAAAAGACTCAGTTGTCCTTTTTCATCATGCTTCCAGTTACACCAGCACTGCTTAGCCAGTACCGGATGACACACTTATAATCTCATTGCAATGGAAAAGTGAGTATAAATTACCTCTAAAGGGACTCAGCAAAATGCAACTGTGTGTGTTGAGGAAAAAGGGTAAACATGAGTACATTATGGAACATGTGTTTGTGTTTGTGTGTGTGGAAGTAGGTAAAAGAGAGTTGAAGTGTGTCCGGTTAAGGGAGGAATATTGTCCATATACAAAATAGTCATGTGAATATGTGACAGAGGGTTCAGGTGCAAAGTGACAATTCCCAAATGTAAATTTAAAGCTAGAGGGAAAGGTAATCTATGCTTGAGTATAATTATGTTCATCAATGCCAATGTTATTTTTTCTTTACACATTTTTACCTGGCTAGATATAATGTGAGAAAACCGTTTTGTCTCATTTCAAGAGCATGTCTGCACACCAATAATTACACCCTTTCTTGTTGGTTGAAATGACACATTTAGAAGAAGCAAAACTGAAATCATTGTGAAATTATTTCTGTAAAACAACTCTTTAGACATTCTTCTTGCATTGGCCCAGTTAATACTACCTTAGTCTTACATTGCCAGACCTTCCTCCACATTCTGTGATGGAAGAAAAACGTGCTCTGGTTTATTGGTATTTATTTAAACCAATAAAAATCCTTTTGGGAGGTGAATTTGGCCGGACGGAACAACGGTGCCTCTGTAAAATAGCCTGAGGAAGGAACTTGTTTTGGTGGAACATGTGTATGTTCAAACGTTGCTTTAGTCAGAACAGAAAACTCAGATTTGACAGATAGTCTATCAGCTAGCTGTCCGGATTTGCACTGTAGAGATCTGAGGAGCAGTTAACAACAATCCTCATAAATAGACCACAGTTTAGAATATTGACACAAAGACAGCAGAAGGTAACGAACATCCGGCAAAAATGGGGGACATCTGGCAGAATTTCCTGTGGCACCGGAACAATCCCGAAAATGAAACATCGACATAGACTATTACAACATTAAAGACCCGAGAGTTGAATTATGATGTGCCTTGTGTTAAATGCAGTTAAAGTTAAAGTGGTGCAAAAGGAAGACTCCTGGAGTGTCCAAAATATACATGATTCATCTTCTGAGGAACATGATTAGAGCACACCTGCCACATGTCTTGTACTCCCTGCCTCATCATATTTGAGGGAGATGTCCCTCCCAACATTCATCTCCAGTGTCATTCACTGTAGACTAGTGGAACATCACAAAATGTTGCCTAAATGTGAGCAACATAGAGATGCCTGATGAGTTATCCCCAATGCAATCACCCTTTTAAACTTCTTAAAAAAAGTCACAAATGTAAATGAGCCAACTGTTTTTTTGAGTGTGCCTTGTAGCTGTTCTGAATGTTCTGTTTTGTGTCAAATATTAAGAATAGTCCTTAAAGTGTTCCATACATATCAGAGCTCACATATCTGACAACCCATAGATACTGTAATTTCGTATCACATGGCCATGAGTTCATCTTCCATTCTTGTGGCCAATCAATTGGACATGCATCTCGCCATTGACTTGACCTAGTAACACATTTAGATCATAATCCAACCAGCACATTTCATGTAAGGACATGGGTACAGTCAGTGCTGCATTCATGTGTGTGCAGTGTGACCGATCAGCTGCCACCACATTGGCACATCTGATTCAAATAAACCTTGTTTCATTTTCAGAGACACATGTTCATGGGACTACAGCATACCGCGATTAAGTGTGTCCAATCATCTCTCCCCCCAACGACTAAAGGAATATGTACTGTGAAATCCATGAAACATCTGCAAGCGCAGACATGTACCCAGACTGGCATGTACCCAGACTGACATGCAATGGAGGTTCCACAACCCTTTACTTGTAAAATTACTATTTCAGGCCCCAATAGCTAAAGTGAATAAGGCTCCATTAATTCTATTTTTCTTCTTTTCTCTACAATTCTCTCCATTTCTTCTCACCATCTCTGTCTGTTTCCATTCTTCTCTCTCTTTCTCCCTCTCTGCCTTCTATCCATCTAACTCTCCTTCTCAGCCCTCTCTCTAATATTTCCCCTGCAGCCATTTTTGGGACTCTACAGGGAGGGGAAGCAATCTTAGATTTATTTTACCTCCAATTTCCAATTTGAGAGACTCCTGCTGCTGGAGGCGAATCTTCAGAGGGCCTGATGTGAGTCGTACTGTTAAATTAAAGTCTGTAAAAAATGGCAAAATATTTCAATGGCTCCCCATGTTTACAGGACAACCAGACCAGAAAACCACCAATGTTCTGTACACAGAGCAGTATGCATCAATTACCACCATGGTTTCTAGGGCTATGAGTTCCCATATGACATGGGAAGTAGCATGAATCAAAGAGGCTAAATTCAGAGACAGAAATTGGCCCTGAGCTAAAAAGTCCTGATATACCCTGCCTTCAATGGCCCTAATGTGGCAAGTTGATCACTAAAATAGAGATGTTAGACTATAAGATTTAGAGTCTTGTCTTTGTATATGCAACTTTATATTCTTATTGAATGCCTTTTGTGTAACATTATTTGTTGCATAATATGTCTGGGACATGCAGTATATATTCAGTCTCTGCCAAAAAAACAGACAGCAGCACTTACAGTGAGTATCATTCACAGTACAATGAAAGCTCCCTTGGTCTCTGTGTGGCTGCTAATCTGACCCCCTGCATAATACAACCCCATCTATTCCCAAAATGCCCTTTGATAGTCCATTACTACTGAAAAGAATACAGTCTGCCTTGTAGTCTCCATATGTCCATTCTCAAATCCTCACATTAAAGTGGCACGCACATACTATTTATTTTTTGCTCTTGATCTAAGAGAAACACAGCCTGTCTCCCTTTTCCAAAAAACACACACTCTCCCTTCCACACACTATGCTCTTGCATTCACACTCACACAGCACACAGTCCTCTATTCCCATTATAAAGCCCGGAGACAGGTGTTGGATTAGCTTTCTGGAAGAAAAGAGCTCAGCTCCTTTGATAGGAGTTGAGCTGGCCTGGAGAGCAGGGAGGCAGGTGCACCACGAACAGAGAGGAAGGGAGGGAGGCGCGCGTGTGTGTGTGTGTGTGTGTGTGTGTGTGTCAGAGGATGCAGCCCAGTCATCCCATCTATTGAGAGGAAAAGAGGGGGCTTCTGGCAGAGCTGGCCTCTGTAATTGGAGAGCTTGGCGCGGCCAGCAGTGAAGCGTGGTTGGCTGTTGCCATGTGATGACAGTTGCTTGCCAGCCGGCACACGCACACACACATTAACGCACAAAGACACAAACGGATACACACTCAGGCAGACGTTTAAACTTTTGAGTGCCTTCCATTGACTAACATTTGTTCTCAAACCCTTTTTGCTGATTCTCCCCACATCAATTGCTACTGTACTTTTATCAAAACCAAAAATGTGATTCTCAACCTCATCTTTAAAATTACAAACAACCTTTTCATCATAAATCTTTCAACAAATACTCACATTACAGACTCACATACTTTACAAACTACACACAAGCTGACACTCTGTAACCACGGTAACAGAGCGCAAAGGAGGCCATTTCCAGATGCTTTTGTTCTTAAGGACATCCCTTGGAGACTGTCTTGTATATCACCATGGGACTCTCGCTTTCTCTCTCTTACTCCCTTGTAGAGAGAGAGAGAGAGACAGAGTGGGAGAGAGACATGCACCTCTAATCCTCCAATTTGAGGCTTTTTTCATTTAAATGACCAATTACAGAGGCACAGGGAGAAAGAGAGGCCTAAAGAACCAAACTTGATTGAGGGTTGAGGAGCAGAGTAAACTGAACAGCAGATGTATCTACAGAATACAAAAAGAGCAGTAGATAAGAGAAATACTGCCGCGTGCTGGACCCAACCTTGCTCTACTGTGAGGCAGGTACAATTTGGCATGTGGCAAGTGGCAGGTTCAGTTCAGGTTTAGGGTAACTCAAGGAAGTTGATTCTTTTACTAAATCTTTAGAGTCATTGTCCTTTTTTCTGAAAACTAAATGTGTGAATGATACTTTTAAACTATGCCTGTTTGCACTGGAGGGGGTCAATTTCCCTACAATAACACCCAAATAGTTGCATTTTCTGGCATTCAGTCGTCATGATGACAGGAAAAGAAGCTTGAAAGCCAGTGCAGGCCACACAAATCATGAACTCAAAATTATAGTTTTTCAGATTCCAGTATAGGTATAGATGGACATCCTTAGATTCTAACATACCAAACCCCATCCAAATCATCTCTAATCTTAGCCTGGAGCAGTTTTTGGACATTAGCCTAGCCTGTGTACCGGTGTGTGTGTGTGTGTGTGTGTGTGTGATGAGAGGATGAGAGAGAGATGAGAGAGAGAGAGAGAGAGAGAGAGAGAAAGAAAGAGAGAGTCTGTCGAGAGTGATCCAGAATGATTAATTACTATTAAGTGTGTCTCTCATAAGTGATGGCGTGCCTGGAGAGCAAAGCAGAGACTATTACAGCTCAGACCAATAGATCAACCCTATAGACTGGTGACTGATGACCACTCAATGTAAATGTTTGAAATGGTGCAATTAAAATATGGCCGTAGCAAAGGATCACTGTATAGCAGCAGAAACTGTGTGTGTGTACATGTGTGGTGGAGCCTGTAGGTAAGGAGTTGTCACAAAGCTTAAACAAATCACTTGCCATTATTTACGAATGATGTATGATTGTAATTAATATATACCAGGAAACATTTTCTATCTAACAAACACCCTAGAATTAAAAATTAGGGTACTTAAGATGGATAAACATAACTTTAAATTGCATGGGCTGCACACAGAGGATTTATGTGTGGTTTCTTTCTTCATCTGTTTTCTTAATCTATTTGCTTCCATTTTAACTTAAAGAAAATAGGCATTTATATGAAATTGGATCAAGAAAATGTATAACAAAAAAAAAATTAAGTTTAATTTGTATTGAAAGCCCAAGTGTGTAATGCTGTTATGCTTCCATTATAAGAAACATATTATACAATTACCTTTTGCTCATATAGCTCTACGCCTTTCTTAGATTGTTTCTGTGACTGATCAGTTTGGAAATCCCAAACTGTGGCTTTACCTTTCTAACCTTATTATCTGGATCTCCCCTGAAGCTTCTCCGTTTGTTAATAAATGATTACTAGAACTATGAGAAATGTGTACTCATAACTAGATTTGTTGAAGACCAAGCAAAACAAAACTGTGACCCAGCCTTGGGTCACAGTTTTCATACATGGCTATCATTAGTGATGGGGCCAGACGAGTTAGCATTACAATAACATTTGTAAACAGTTATCTTTTTTTTAATTTATTTTTTAAAGCGGAGTTCTCATTTGCTAAAAAGACTGAATTATTGGCAAATTAGATAACTGGTCGGAGATTTTCTAAGTAGCACTGGAAAGAGCTGAATAATTGGGCCATGTCAGTGCTCTTTTGTGTGATGTGTCCATGTTTAATGAATACAGGTCACATGGCAAAGATAAAGATGAATTTAAACCAATTAATTTCACCAAAAGCTAAGTATTAGGTCAGTTTTTCACAATACGCAATAGGGGTTTTATTCAGAATTGTAAAACCATTCTTTGACACTGCATAAATGGTGCCATAATTTAATATCTGTATAACTGTAACTTTGACAGCTTTGTCCCACAGAAAAAGATCACTTCCATCAGAGCGAGACCTTTTTGACCCCTCCAGTCAATAGATTATGAAATACAGCATGGCCCAAGTAGAAAGTCCGAGCTTCCAGCTCTGGTATGGCAGAATGACAGAGGAATCAATAAGATGAAGAATGGACAACAACAACAACAAGGCTAAGGTTTCTGAGATGGATAGATCAGGTGTCCCTCCCTGTCATCTATCATAAAATACAATGGCGGTGGGGAGAGAGCAATTCAACTAAAATCAAGTGTACTCTGACCACATTTGAGAAATCACACAATAAGCCATTATTAATTATTGGCTCAGTGGAAGAAATCTTAAAATAGTAACAAAGATTCAGTTTTAGATGCACGCTTTGAAGATGTATTCTCATTATAATGTGCACGAAAGGGAATTATGTAAAAATAAAAATTAAGAGAACTATTGTTTCAAGCCTTAACATAAATGGACAAAAGCTCCATTGATGGTCTAAATTGATTTTCAAGTCAAACTCTCACAGAATGTTTGAAGAATTGATCAATGAAAGTTACACCTACATAGTTCTGAAGTCATGTTATTTATTAACAACACAATCATATTTAAAATCTTTTCACACAGTAGAATAAGCCAGCATGCCTAAATTTCACATGTGTGACACATACGAGGCAAAACATAGATAGTATTGAATTCTGATGTGGTTAAACTAATTCCATACCTACACAGTATTGATTCACTGTTGATGCAGAACCTAAGATGCCCAGTAGATGTCAGCCTTGTTGGTAATAAGTAATCACTGACTCCAGAGCTGGTGTTAACAATGGTAGATCAATAGCAAATGATGTGGTGTTGATCTGCCTCAGGGGTTTATCATTTAATATCATTTATAGCAAGACCACTGTCATCGTAATATTGTGCCTATTGGATCCATTATCAGAGAAACACATAATCCTAAAAAGATACTCTAAGGAAAAGGGGACAAAATGTAAAACTAATCGGCCGATAGTGACAGAAAGAACCCACCCCATGTACTAAATTATATTATATACCAAAATGTTCAAAATTAAACTTGACCATGTGGTTGCTTAAGTAATTTGTTTTCTGTGCCAATAATTGTTTTTTATGTGTATACTTGTTTATGTAAATATCTAGAAAGTACAGCACTAGAGCTTCCATAGTAAATTATGTACTGTTTAATATTTAAATGTTTTTTTGATTTTACAATTCCCTAAGGCATTGTACAAAGAACAAATTAATCAGCACCTACTCAGATTTGAGGCGTTTTATATTTTTTTCTGATGGACAGAGGGAGACAAATGTGACAGTCTTGTGTGTATTTTGGTCTATGCGTGATCTAGCATGCGAGGGGTGATGTTGAGCATGAGAAAATAAAAGAAATCACACACACTTAAAGGAGCACGCTCCTACTTAATCCAAAAGGTAGCCTACAGCAAACAATAAAAGAAAACTAATGAGTACAAGCTAGGCTTCAACCCATAACCTATTCCTAAGTAGTAATGAAAAACACATTTTTTTGTCACGGATGCATGTGGAACCAAGGTTATGCTTCTGAGTAATGAAATAAAAATATGTTCAGTGAGGGGGGAGATACACTTTAACACTCTGGGTTACAAGAAGCCAGGCTCTGTTGGCCTAGTACAAGAAGTGCCAACAAAAGATCTTATTTTGTGCAATTTGTTAGAATTATTATGTTAATTATTATTATTGTTATCAGCTCTTGTCATTCCACCGTACAGAGTAAATGTCTAATGTTGCAATGTAGCTAAAGCAATAGTTCTAATGTAGGTCACAATGTCCTGCCAGGCAGCCAGGTAGCACTGCCCTACATGTAATGTCATATTGTTTCTGTCTAAATTATCTGCCAAGCAGGAAAAAAATGGCCTACTTTACAGGAATGTTAGCTACATTTGTTAAATAACTACATTATTACAGTCTCATCATCCACCTGAATTACAGCGGGCAGTGAACATGTAGTACTTTATGTATGAATAAAGTGTGCATACTCCACACTGAATTTCACATTAAAGTGTGGCATACCATTAGTATAAATGGCCTATTGTTTCTTTGCTCTATGACTAATAATCTCTCCTGATCCCCCCCACACCCGTTTTTCTTTCTCTCTAATGAGCTGTGGTCTGTTATCAGTCATTACAGGAAGCCTGATTATCCTTATCCTTATTCTGCACACGCTCACAGAGAACTTTCTGAAGGTGACCTTTACACGTCGCCATAGAAACTGCCTCTCTCTGCTCTGAGATGCTCAGCTTGTACACAGAGCAGAAAGAGAGAGAAAGAGAGAGAGAGAGAGAGAGAGAGAGAGAGAGATGACAGAACATTTTCTTCCAAACAACAGTGCATTAGTATGCTGCGATGTGATAGCACACGCACAAGTCATTTTATGATGTGGCAGCACAGATTATTTTGTTAACCAATAATAATAGATATGAACTCAACTATTTATTTTGAATAGGGCATTCAAAAGGTGTAATTTCTCATTTGTCGTATCACATTTGTCTTACAAACGGGATTGTAAAAGCCGTTCTCACCAACCCAGTGACTGCTGCATGAGGTGTAATGTGCACACACAACGCAATGTGTTTGCAATTAGCTACAGCAAATGAATGACGTAAGAGGTATTCTTGAATGTCTAAAAATACACAGTGCAACCACTCAAGAAACAATAACACACAAAAGCTTTGAAAGATGTTAAAGGCTATTGGGTCAAACAGGCATATTCTGATTTAACATCAGCACAAAAAGAGAGATGTCTGCATCATCAGTTAAAGCAACATTGTGTTTTCAAATAATTTTGATGCTACTCTGACTAATAATCACTGACTTGTAATAGGGAGAATGGTGCCTCTGTTATTCCCACTCGGCACTGGATGGAAAGCAGATCATATTTCATAGAGAAAATGTTGCCTGGTTTTCCTTCGGATGTCATCTGGCTGCTCTTCCTCAACTCTCAGTGATTCATGAAGTATCCTGATGGACAGAAAGCTTTACTTATTGCTAAATTAAGGATAACTGTGAATTGCTGCTGGGTGTAGCTTCCTTCAGCTAGTTAGCTCAGTGCTTCGAGGACTGGGAGCTCGCAGCACCTTTGTCGTGCCAGAATCGGAGCTGAGGAAGTGAGCGATGGAAGTGTGTTCAGAAGCTTCCCCGGATGCCACGGAAGAGGTGAAGAGAATAAAGTGGGCGTTGACGGAGGAAGCTAGAGAGAGAAAATGAGAGAGTGACCGAGCAAGAGGCCGCCGGACAAGAGTAAATATCTGACTAGCTGTTAAGGGCCTTTCAGGCCTAACACGGTTTCTATCCACTGCACAAAAAGTTCAACCAGGTTCGAAACACGCCATTAAAGACAATGGGTTTCCGATTGCAGCAGTGCACTTTCTGCATTTGAGCTGACAAAGGCCCTTAAGTTGTTGACGAAATCTTTGCGAATTACAAAGACATCCGTTGAGCTGGCTTTCTTGCTGTTCGACTAGTAAACCCTCTTTCCCCTACCCCCATGTTGGAGTTCACTGACCACATGAATCACCTGGTAGATGCTTGAACCAAATACACACCCCTTCCTTCCCCCATCGCTCTACCCCGGGCAAAAGTAAAACGCCAGGCGCCTCTGCCAGGATGTCAGCAAACTCTTTTCCACTCTGCAAAATCTAGCAAGCATTACCTGATATGTGCCGGGCCTAGGCTCCAGGCCTAGTGACACTCATGACCCAAGACAAGGCCGGCCTGTGTATTCATATTCTTCCTCATTTATTTTGTGATAGGTAATGAAAAAGAATGGTGAAAAGCACTAACTGCAAATTAGCAAATTTAGCATCCATTCCTTGTCAGCTACAGCCTGTCCCAAAAAATGAAAACCTACTAACACTAGCCTTACTAAACGTCAGGTCTTTGGCAGGAAAATCATTTTTAATCAATTATTTTATTATTAATCAACAATCTAGATTTTATGTTTTTAACTG
>NC_045738.1:3591952-3592393 GCF_008692095.1 Etheostoma spectabile | reverse complement strand
AGACCATAATAACAGTGCTGCTGTTCTTATTGAGTCAGCTCCCCCTAACATTAGTTTTATGAGCGAAAATAGAGTGAATAAGAAAGAAGGTGGAGTCGCCATTTTGTTTAATGACTCATTCCACTGTACGCAAATATGTTACGGAAATTTTGCTTCTTTTGAATATGTTGCTCTTCAGTTAAGATCTTCCCTTCAAGCAATATTTCTAAATATCTACAGGCCACCTAAATATTGTGCAACATTCATTGATGACTTCACTGAACTGCTGTCTATAATCTGCATTAACTTTGATTGTGTAATCATTGCAGGTGATTTTAACATTCATGTTGACAACCCGCAGGACAGGGGGACCAAAGAACTGTGTTGTGTTTTTGAGAACTATGGACTGACTCGGAGCCCACGCACAATAAGGGGAACACTCTGGACCTGATAGTCTCCAAG
>NC_045738.1:3591752-3591942 GCF_008692095.1 Etheostoma spectabile | reverse complement strand
TTTCCAAGGTTGTGGTGACTGACATTGCTCTCTCTGATCATTCCTGTGTTTTCTTCAGCGGCACTATCTCTGTGCCAAAAAGTGTCCAAACAAAGATAATCAGAAAACGGTATATTATACAGCTTCTCTCCTCCACACCAGCCCTCTCTGGGCTTTCTGGGCTATCAGTGACTGAGCTTGTAGATAATTT
>NC_045738.1:3591669-3591742 GCF_008692095.1 Etheostoma spectabile | reverse complement strand
ATTACAAATGTCATTGATGCCATTGCTCGCGCTAAGGTCAAAGTGGTCTCTGGTAAGAAAAGATCTCCATGGA
>NC_045738.1:3591550-3591659 GCF_008692095.1 Etheostoma spectabile | reverse complement strand
ACTGGTGAGAACAGAAAAGAGAGAGTGTCGAAAAGCTGAACGAAGGTGGCGAAAAACAAATCTCCTGGTCCATTTTAACACTTATAAAGAGAGACTTTGCATTTATAAT
>NC_045738.1:3591302-3591540 GCF_008692095.1 Etheostoma spectabile | reverse complement strand
GGAATGCAAGAAGGTCCTTCTTCTCTGGTATTATCTCTAGAAACAATGATAATTCACGTGTTTTGTTTACTACTGTTGATAGGTTAACAAATCCTCCAGTACCAGTAGCATCTGAAGATTAAACAAACAGTCAGTCCCTCCATGTCAAGTCCAGAATATGTGTTGTCACAGTGTTCAAGCAAAACTAGTTCCAATTTGACAGAATTTCATACGATCAACCATAAAAACCTGGAGGACA
>NC_045738.1:3590866-3591292 GCF_008692095.1 Etheostoma spectabile | reverse complement strand
TCTGAAAACCTCGACCTGTTGCCTTGATATTCTACCAATGGGGGTTTCCAAAAATGTTTCCAATTGTTTGACTTCTGATCTTCTACAGATTGTGAACACATCTCTCTTTCAGGTATCTTTCCACAGCCCTGAAAACTGCAGTAATCAAGCCACTCTTAAAAAAGAACAACCTAGAAGTCACTAATGAGCAACTATAGGCCAATATCAAACCTTCCGTTTTAAGTAAAATCATTGAAAAAGCAGTTTTTCAACAACTCAACCATTTCTTGTCACTAAGCAACAGTTTTGATACCTTTCTTCGGTTTCCGACCACACCACAGCACTGAGACGGCTCTTGTCAAAGTCTTTAATGACATCCACTTTAACAAAGATAATGGCAAAATTTCAGTCTTAGTATTACTTGATCTCAGTGCTGCATTTGACACG
>NC_045738.1:3578379-3590851 GCF_008692095.1 Etheostoma spectabile | reverse complement strand
TTACTAGACCGATTGGAAAACTGGGTTGGCCTTTCTGGCTTAGTACTAAACTGGTTTGGGTTTTTGGGGATTACTTTGTGTCAATAGGTAATTATACATCTAAGCGTACAAAGATGACGTGCAGAGTTCTGCAAGGCTCCATTCTGGGGCCTCTTCTGTTTAACATCTACATGCTTCCCACTGGCCCAGATTATGGAAAAACACAAAATAAGTTACCATAGTTATGCGGACATAACCTTATTGCCAGGGGACTATAGTCCAATACAAAAACTGACTAAGTGCATTGAAGAAATTAACGACTGGATGTGCCAGAACTTTCTTAAATTAAATGAAGGAAAAACTGAGGTGGTTGACCTGTAAAGACCCGTTACAGTAGTCAAGTCTACTGAATATGAAAGCATGGACAAGTTTTTCCAAATCCTGTTGACACATAAGTCCTTTAACCCTGATTGTCCTTAAGGTGATAATAGGCGACTTTGTAATTGTCTTAATGTGGCTGTTAAAATTCAGGTCTGAGTCCATGACTACACCAAGATTTCTGGCTTTATCTGTTGTTTTTAACAGTATTGTTTGAAGCTGAGCGCAGACTTTTAATCAATTCTCTTTTGCTCCAAAAACAACCACCTCAGTTTTTCCTTCATTTAATTTAAGAAAGTTCTGGCACATCCAGTCGTTAATTTCTTCAATGCACTTAGTCAGTTTTTGTATTGGACTATAGTCCCCTGGCAATAAGGTTATGTAAATTTGTGTGTCGTCCGCATAACTATGGTAACTTATTTTGTTGTTTTCCATAATCTGGGCCAGTGGAAGCATGTAGATGTTAAACAGAAGAGGCCCCAGAATGGAGCCTTGCAGAACTCTGCACGTCATCTTTGTACGCTTAGATGTATAATTACCTATTGACACAAAGTAATCCCCAAAAACCCAAACCAGTTTAGTACTAAGCCAGAAAGGCCAACCCAGTTTTCCAATCGGTCTAGTAATATGTCATGGTTGACCGTGTCAAATGCAGCACTGAGATCAAGTAATACTAAGACTGAAATTTTGCCATTATCTTTGTTAAAGTGGATGTCATTAAAGACTTTGACAAGAGCCGTCTCAGTGCTGTGGTGTGGTCGGAAACCCGACTGAAAGGTATCAAAACTGTTGCTTAGTGACAAGAAATGGTTGAGTTGTTGAAAAACTGCTTTTTCAATGATTTTACTTAAAAACGGAAGGTTTGATATTGGCCTATAGTTGCTCATTAGTGACTTATCTAGGTTGTTCTTTTTTAAGAGTGGCTTGATTACTGCAGTTTTCAGGGCCTGTGGAAAGATACCTGAAAGAAGAGATGTGTTCACAATCTGTAGAAGATCAGAAGTCAAACAATTGGAAACATTTTTGGAAACCCCCATTGGTAGAATATCAAGGCAACAGGTCGAGGTTTTCAGATGTTGAATAATGTCCTCCAGGTTTTTATGGTTGATCGTATGAAATTCTGTCAAATTGGAACTAGTTTTGCTTGAACACTGTGACAACACATATTCTGGACTTGACATGGAGGGACTGACTGTTTGTTTAATCTTCAGATGCTACTGGTACTGGAGGATTTGTTAACCTATCAACAGTAGTAAACAAAACACGTGAATTATCATTGTTTCTAGAGATAATACCAGAGAAGAAGGACCTTCTTGCATTCCTCAGTTCCAAATTATAAATGCAAAGTCTCTCTTTATAAGTGTTAAAATGGACCAGGAGATTTGTTTTTCGCCACCTTCGTTCAGCTTTTCGACACTCTCTCTTTTCTGTTCTCACCAGTAGGACATTTCTCCATGGAGATCTTTTCTTACCAGAGACCACTTTGACCTTAGCGCGAGCAATGGCATCAATGACATTTGTAATTTTACAGTTGAAATTATCTACAAGCTCAGTCACGGTAGCCCAGAAAGCCCAGAGAGGGCTGGTGTGGAGGAGAGAAGCTGATAATATACCGTTTTCTGATTATCTTTGTTTGGACACTTTTTGGCACAGAGATAGTGCCGCTGAAGAAAACACAGGAATGATCAGAGAGAGCAATGTCAGTCACCCAAACCTTGGAATGTTCAGACTTGGAGACTATCAGGTCCAGAGTGTTCCTATTGTGCGTGGGCTCCGAGTCAGTCCATAGTTCTCAAAAACACAACACAGTTCTTTGGTCCCCCTGTCCTGCGGGTTGTCAACATGAATGTTAAAATCAACGCCAATGATTACACAATCAAAGTTAATGCAGATTATAGACAGCAGTTCAGTGAAGTCATCAATGAAGTTGCACAAATTTAGGTGGCCTGTAGAATTTAGAAATATTGCTTGAAGGGAAGATCTTAACGAAGAGCAACATATTCAAAAGAAGCAAAATTTCCTAACATATTTGCGTACAGTGGAATGAATGAGTCATTAACAAAATGGCGACTCCACCTTCTTTCTTATTCACTCTATTTTCGCTCATAAAACTAATGTTAGGGGAGCTGACTCAATAAGAACAGCAGCACTGTTATTATGGTCTAACCAGGTTCAGTTAAAAACATAAAATCTAGATTGTTGTAATAATAAATAATTGATTAAAAATGATTTCCTGCCAAAGACTGACGTTTAGTAGGCTAGTGTTAGTAGGTTTTCATTTTTTGGGACAGGCTGTAGCTGACAAGGAAGGATGCTAAATTTGCTAAGTTTGCAGTTAAGTGCTTATTCACATTCTTTTTCTATTACCTATCACAAAATAAATTGAGGAAGAATTGATACACAGGGCCGGGCTTGTCTTGGAAAAAGTCATGAGTGTCACTAGGCCTGGAGCCTAGGCCCGGCACATATCAGTAATGCTTGCTAGATTTTGCCGAGTGGAAAAGAGTTTGCTGACATCCTGGAGAGGCGCCTGGCGTTTTACTTTTGCCCGGGGTAGAGCGATGGGGAGGAAGGGGGGTGTATTTGGTCCAGCATCTACCAGGTGATTCATGTGGTCAGTGAACTCCAACATGGGGGTAGGGGAAGAAGGTTTACTAGTCGAACAGCAAGAAAGCAGCTCAACGGATGTCTTTTTAATTCGCAAAGATTCGTAACAACTTAAGGGCCTTTGTCAGCTCAAATGCAGAAAGTGCAACTGCTGCAATCGGAAACCCATTGTCTTTAATGGCGTGTTTCGAACCTGGTTGAACTTTTTGTGCAGTGGATAGAAACCGTGTTAGGCCTGAAAGGCCCTTAACAGCTAGTCAGATATTTACTCTTGTCCGGCGGGCCTCTTGCTCGGTCACTCTCTCATTTTCTCTCTCTAGCTCCTCCGTCAACGCCCACTTTATTTCACCTCTTCCGTGGCATCCGGGGAAGCTTCTGAACACACTTCCATCGCTCACTTCCTCAGCTCCGATTCTGGCCGACAAAGGTGCTGCGAGCTCCCAGTCTCGAAGCACTGAGCTAACTAGCTGAAGGACGTACACCCAGCAGCATTCACAGTTTCCTTAATTTAGCAATAGTAAAGCTTTTGTCCATCAGGATACTTCATGAATCACTGAGAGTTGAGGAAGAGCAGCCAGATGACATCCGAAGGAAAACCAGGCAACATTTTCTCTATGAAATATGATCTGCTTTCCATCCAGTGCCGAGTGGAATAACAGAGGCACCATTTCCCTATTACAAGTCAGTGATTATTAGTCAGAGTAGCATCAAAATTATTTGAAAACACAAGTTGCTTTAACTGATGATGCAGACATCTCTCTTTTGTGCGATGTTAAATCAGAATATGCCTGTTTGACCCAATAGCCTTAACATCTTTCAAAGCTTTTGTGTGTATTGTTCTTGAGTGGTTGCACTGGGTTTTTTAGACATTCAAGAATACCTCTTACGTCATTCATTTGCTGTAGCTAATTGCAAACATTGCGTGTGTGTGCACATACACTCATGCAGCAGTCACTGGGTTGGTGAGAACGGCTTTTACAATCCGTTTGTAAGACAAATGTGATACGACAAATGAGAAATTACACCTTTTGAATGCCCTATTCAAATAAATAGTTGAGTTCATATCTATTATATTGGTTAACAAAATAATCTGTGCTGCCACATCATAAAATGACTTGTGCGTGTGCTATACCAGCAGCATACTAATGCACTGTTGTTTGGAAGAAAATGTTCTGTCATCTCTCTCTCTCTCTCTCTCTCTCTCTCTCTCTCTCTCTCTCTCTTCTCTCTTTCTGCTCTGTGTACAAGCTGAGCATCTCAGAGCAGAGAGAGGCAGTTTCTATGGCGACGTGTAAAGGTCACCTTCAGAAAGTTCTCTGTGAGCGTGTGCAGAATAAGGATAAGGATAATCAGGCTTCCTGTAATGACTGATAACAGACCACAGCTCATTAGAGAGAAAGAAAAACGGGTGTGGGGGGATCAGGAGAGATATTAGTCATAGAGCAAAGACAAAACAATAGGCCATTATACTAATGGTATGCACACTTTAATGTGAAATTCAGTGTGGAGTATGCACACTTTATTCATACATAAAGTACTACATGTTCACTGCCCGCTGTAATTCAGGTGGATGATGAGACTGTAAAATGTAGTTATTTAACAAATGTAGCTAACATTCCGTAAAGTAGGCATTTTTTTCCTGTTGGCAGATAATTTAGACAGAAACATATGACATTACATGTAGGGCAGTGCTACCTGGCTGCCGGCAGGACATTGTGACCTACATTAGAACTATTGCTTTAGCTACATTGCAACATTAGACATTTACTCTGTACGGTGGAATGACAAGAGCTGATAACAATATAATAATTAACATAATAATTCTAACAAATTGCACAAATAAGATCTTTTGTTGGCACTTCTTGTACTAGGCCAACAGAGCCTGGCTTCTTGTAACCCAGAGTGTTAAAGTGTATCTCCCCCTCACTGAACATATTTTTATTTCATTACTCAGAAGCATAACCTTGGTTCCACATGCATCCGTGACAAAAAAATGTGTTTTTCATTACTACTTAGGAATAGGTTATGGGTTGAAGCCTAGCTGTACTCATTAGTTTTCTTTTATTGTTTGCTGTAGGCTACCTTTGGATTAGTAGGAGCGTGCTCCTTAAGTGTTGTGATTTCTTTTATTTTCTCATGCCAACATCACCCCTCGCATGCTAGATCACGCATAGACCAAAATACACCACGACTGTCACATTTGTCTCCCTCTGTCCATCAGAAAAAAATATAAACGCCTCAAATCGAGTAGGTGCTGATAATTTGTTCTTTGTACAATGCCTTAGGAATTGTAAAATCAAAAAAACATTTAAAATTAAACAGTACATAATTTACTATGGAAGCTCTAGTGCTGTACTTTCTAGATATTACATAAACAAGTATCAAATAAAAACAATTATGGCACAGAAACAAATTACTTAAGCAACCACATGGTCAAGTTTAATTTTGAACATTGGTATATAATATAATTAGTACATGGGGTGGGTTCTTTCTGTCACTATCGGCCGATTAGTTTTACCTTTGTCCCCTTTTCCTTAGAGTATCTTTAGGATTATGTGTTTCTCTGATAATGGATCCAATAGGCAAATATTACGATGACAGTGGTCTTGCTATAAATGATATTAAATGATAAACCCCTGAGGCAGATCAACACACATCATTTGCTATTGATCTACCATGTGTAACACCAGCTGGAGTCAGTGATTACTTATTACCAACAAGGCTGACATCTACTGGGCATCTTAGGTTCTGCATCAACAGTGAATCAATACCTGTGTAGGTATGGAATAGTTTAACCACATCAGAATTCAATACTATCTTTGTTATGTTTGCTCGTATTGTCACAATGTGGAAATTTAGGCATGCTGGCTTATTCTACTGTGTGAAAAGATTTTAATATGAAGTGTTGTTAAAATAACATGACTCAGAACTATGTAGGGTAACTTTCATTGATCAATTCTTCAAACATTCTGTGAGAGTTGACTTGAAAATCAATTTAGACACATGAGCTTTTGTCCATATGTTAAGGCTTGAACAATAGTTCTCTTAATTTTTATTTACATAATTCCCTTCGTGCACCTTATAATGAGAATACATCTTCAAAGCGTGCATCTAAAACTGAATCTTTGTTACATTTTAAGATTTCTCACATGAGCCAATAATTAATAATGCGTTATTGTGTGATTCTCAAATGTGGTCAGAGTACACTTGATTTTAGTTGAATTGCTCTCTCCCACCGCCATTGTATTTATGATAGATGACAGGGAGGGACACCTGATTATCCATCTCAGAAACTTAGTTGTTGTTGTTGTTGTCCATTCTTCATCTTATTGATTCCTCTGTCATTCTGCATACCAGAGCTGGAAGCTGGACTTCTACTTGGGCCATGCTGTATTTCATAATTATTGACGGGAGGGTCAAAAAGGTCTCGCTTGATGGAGTGATCTTTTTCTGGGGACAAAGCTGTCAAAGTTACAGTTATACAGATATTAAATTATGGCACCATTTATGCAGTGTCAAAGAATGGTTTTACAATCTGAATAAAACCCTATTGCGTATTGTGAAAAACTGACCTAATACTTAGCTTTGGTGAATAATTGGTTTAAATTCATCTTATCTTTGCCATGTGACTGTATTCATTAAACATGGACACATCACACAAAAGAGCACTGACATGGCCCAATTATTCAGCTCTTTCCAGTGCTACTTAGAAATCTCGACCAGTTATCTAATTTGCCAATAATTCAGTCTTTTTAGCAAATGAGAACTCCGCTTTAAAAAAAATTAAAAAAAAGATAACTGTTTACAAATGTTATTGTAATGCTAACTCGTCTGGCCCCATCACTATGATAGCCATGTATGAAAACTGTGACCCAAGTGGGTCACAGTTTTGTTTTGCTTGGTCTTCAACAAATCTAGTTATGAGTACACATTCTCATAGTTCTAGTAATCAATATTAACAAACGGAGAAGCTCAGGGGAGATCCAGATAATAAGGTTAGAAAGGTAAGCCACAGTTTGGATTTCCAAACTGATCAGTCACAGAAAACAATCTAAGAAAGGCGTAGAGCTATATGAGCAAAAGGTAATTGTATAATATGTTTCTTATAATGGAAGCATAACAGCATTACACTTGGGCTTTCAATACAAATTAAAATTAATTTTTTTTGTTAACATTTTCTGATCCAATTTCATATAAATGCCTATTCTTTAAGTTAAAATGGAAGCAAATAGATTAAGAAACAGATGAAGAAAGAAACCACACTAAATCCTCTGTGTGCAGCCATGCAATTTAAAGTTAAGTTTATCATCTTAAGTACCCTAATTTTTAATTCTAGGGTGTTTGTTAGATAGAAAATGTTCCTGGTATATATTAATTACAATCATACATCATTCGTAAAAATGGCAAGTGATTTGTTTAAGCTTTGTGACAACTCCTTACCTACAGGCTCCACCACACTGTACACACACACAGTTCTGCTGCTATACAGTGATCCTTTGCTACGGCCATATTTTAATTGCACCATTTCAAACATACATGAGTGGTCATCAGGACCAGTCTATAGGGTTGATCTATTGGTCTGAGCTGTAATAGTCTCTGCTTTGCTCTCCAGGCACGCCATCACTTATGAGAGACACACTAATAGTAATTATCATTCTGGATCACTCTCGACAGACTCTCTCTTTCTTCTCTCTCTCTCTCTTCTCTCTCTCATCTCTCTCTCATCCTCTCATCACACCACACACACACACACACCACACCGGTACACAGGCTAGGCTAATGTCCAAAAACTGCTCCAGGCTAAGATTAGAGTGATTTGGATGGGGTTTGGTATGTTAGAATCTAAGGATGTCCATCTATACCTATAACTGGAATCTGAAAAACTATATTTGAGTTCATGATTTGTGTGGCCTGCACTGGCTTTCAAGCTTCTTTCCTGTCATCATGACGACTGAATGCCAGAAAATGCAACTATGTGGGTGTTATTGTAGGGAAATGACCCCCTCCAGTGCAAACAGGCATAGTTTAAAAGTATCATTCACACATTTAGTTTTCAGAAAAAGGACAATGACTCTAAAGATTTAGTAAAAGAATCAACTTCCTTGAGTTACCCTAACATGAACTGAACCGTGCCATTGCAATGCCAAATTGTACCTGCCTCACAGTAGAGCAAGGTTGGGTCCGCACGCGGCAGTATTTCTCTTATCTACTGTCTTTTTGTATTCTGTAGATAATCTGCTGTTCAGTTTACTCTGCTCCTCAACCCTCAATCAAGTTTGGTTCTTTAGGCCTCTCTTCTCCCTGTGCCTCTGTAATTGGTCATTTAAATGAAAAAGCTCAAATTGGAGGATTAGAGTGCATGTCTCTCTCCACTCTGTCTCTCTCTCTCTCTCTACAAGGGAGTAGAGAGAGAAAGCGAGAGTCCCAGGTGATATACAAGACAGTCTCCAAGGGATGTCCTTGAACAAGCATCTGGAAATGGCCTCCTTTGCGCTCTGTTACCGTGGTTACAGAGTGTCAGCTTGTGTGTAGTTTGTAAAGTATGTGAGTCTGTAATGTGAGTATTTGTGAAAGATTTATGATGAAAAGGTGTTGTAATTTTAAAGTGAGGTTGAGAATCACATTTTTGGTTTTGATAAAAGACAGTAGCATTGATGTGGGGAATCAAAAAGGTTTAGAACAAATGTTAGTCAATGGAAGGCACTCAAAGTTTAAACGTCGCTGAGTGTGTATCCGTTTGTGTCTTTGTGCGTTAATGTGTGTGTGCGTGTGCGGGCAAGCACCTGTCATCACATGGCACAGCCAACCACGCTTCACTGCTGGCCCGCCAAGCTCTCCAATTACAGAGGCGCCTCTGCCAGAAGCCCTCTTTTCCTCTCCATAGAGGGATGACTGGGCTGCATCCTCTGACACACACACACACACACACAAACACACACACGCGCGCCTCCCTCCCTTCTCTCTGTCGTGGTGCACCGCCTCCCTGCTCTCCAGGCCAGCTCAATCCTATCAAAGAGCTGAGCTCTTTTCTTCCAGAAAGCAATCCAACACTGTCTCGGGCTTTATAATGGAATAGAGGACTGTGTGCTGTGTGAGTGTGAATGCAAGGCATAGGTGTGGAAGGGAGAGTGTGTGGTTTTTTGGAAAAGGAGACAGGGGTGTGTTTCTTTAGAAAGAGCAAAAAATTAAATAGTGTGCGTGCCACTTTATGGAGGATTGAGAATGGAATATGGAGACTACAAGGCAGACTGTATTCTTTTCAGTAGTAATGGACTATCAAAGGCATTTTGGGAATAGATGGGGTTTATTTGCAGGGGGTAGATTAGCAGCCACACAGAGACCAAGGGAGCTTTCATTGTAACTGTGAATGACTCACTGTAAGTGCTGCTGTCTGTTTTTTTGGCAGAGACTGAATATTACTGCATGTCCCAGACATATTATGCAACAAATAATGTTAACAAAAGGCATTCAATAAGAATATAAAGTTGCATAACAAAGACAAGACTCTAAATCTTAAGTCTAACATCTCTATTTTAGTGATCAACTTGCCACATTAGGGCCATTGAAGGCAGGGATATCAGGACTTTTTAGCTCAGGGCCATTTTGTCTCTGATTTAGCCTCTTTGATTCATGCTACTTCCATGTTCATATGGGAACTCATAGCCCTAGAAACCAGGTGGTAATGATGACATACTGCTTGTGTACAGAACATTGGTGGTTTTCTGGTCTGGTGTCCTGTAAACATGGGGAGCCATTGAAATATTTTCCATTTTTAAGACTTTAATGTAACAGTACGACTCACATCAGGCCCTCTGAGATTCGCCCCCAGCAGCAGGAGTCTCTCAAATTGGAAATTGGAGGTAAAATAAATCTAAGATTGCTTCCCTCCCTGTAGAGTCCCACAAAATGGCTGCAGGGGAAATATTAGAGAGAGGGCTGAGAAGGAGAGTTAGATGGATAGAAGGCAGAGAGGGAGAAAGAGAGAGAAGAATGGGAACAGACAGAGATGGTGAGAAGAAAGGAGAGAATTGTAGAGAAGAAGAAAAATAGAATTATGGAGCCTTATTACTTTAGCTATTGGGGCTGAATAGTAATTTTACAAGTAAAGGGTTGTGGAACCTCCATGCATGTCAGTCTGGGTACATGCCAGTCTGGGTACATGTCTGCGCTTGCAGATGTTTCATGGATTCACAGTACATATTCCTTAGTCGTTGGGGGGAGAGATGATTGGACACACTTAATCGCGGTATGCTGTAGTCCCCATGAACATGTGGCTCTGAAATGAAACCAGGTTTATTTGAATCAGATGTGCCAATGTGGTGGCAGCTGATCGGTCACACTGCACACACATGAATGCAGCACTGACTGTACCCATGTCCTTACATGAAATGTGCTGGTTGGATTATGATCTAAATGTGTTACTAGGTCAAGTCAATGGCGAGATGCATGTCCAATGATTGGCCACAATGGAAGATGAACTCATGGCCATGTGTACGAAATTACAGTATCTATGGGTGGTCAGATAGTGAGCTCTGATATGTATGGAACACTTTAAGGATATTCTTAATATTTGACACAAAACAGAACATTCAGAACCGCTACAAGGCACACTCAAAAAAACAGTTGGCTCATTACATTTGTGACTTTTTTTAAGAAGTTTAAAGGGTGATTGCATTGGGGATAACTCATCAGGCATCTCTATGTGGCACATTTAGGCAACATTTTGTGATTTCCCTAGTCTACAGTGAATGACAGAGAGAAGAGAGGAGCTTTAAGGGTGAGTAAATGCACGAAAACATAAGCTAGTATGATAAATTATTAATGAGAAATATTGTTGTAATCAATTGTGGTTTCTAAATTACTGTCAAATCCAGTGAAGAAGAAAGAGTACACACCATCGCTATGGTGGAAAACAGAAAGAAATCCTTCCTGGACATGTCAATCAGTGCATAAGATGCAGATACTTGCTGACCTGAGATATGTGGAGGGACATCTCCCTCAAATGATGGGCAGGGAGTACAAGACATTGGCAGGTGTGCTCTAATCATGGCTCAGAAGATGATCTGTATATTTGGACACTCCAGGAGTCTTCCTTTTGCACCACTTAACTTTAACTGCATTTAACACAAGGCACATCATAATTCAACTTGCGGTCTTAATGTGTAATAGTCTATGTCGATGTTTCATTTTGGGATTGTTCCGGTGACCACAGGAAATTCTGCCAGATGTCCCCCATTTTTGCCGGATGTTCGTTACCTTCTGTGTCTTTGTGTCAATATTCTAAAACTGTGGTCTATTTATGAGGATTGTTGTAACTGCTCCTCAGATCTCTACAGTGCAAATCCGGACAGCTAGCTGATAGACTATCTGTAAATCGAGTTTTCTGTTCTGACTAAAAGCACGTTTGAACATACACATGTTCACCAAAACAAGTTCCTTCCTCAGGCTATTTTACAGAGGCACGTTGTTCTCGTCCGGCCAAATTCACCCCAAAAGGATTTTTATTGGTTTAAAATAATAACAAAAACCAGAGCACGTTTTTCTTCCATCACAGAATGTGGAGGAAGGTCTGGCAATGTAAGCTAGTAGATTAAGGGCCAATGCAAGAGAATGTCTAAAGAGTTGTTTTACAGAAATAATTTCACAATGATTTTCAGTTTTGCTTCTTCTAAATGTGTCATTTCAACCAACAAGAAGGGTGTAATTATTGGTGGGCAGACATGCTCTTGAAATAGACAAAACGGTTTTCTCACATATATCTAGCCAGGTAAAAATGGTGTACAAGAAAAAAATAACATTGGCATTGATGAACATAATTATTACTCAAGCATAGATACCTTTCCTCTAGCTTTAAATTTACATTTGGGAATTGTCACTTTGCACCTGAACCTCTGTCACATATCACATGACTATTTTGTATATGGACAATTCCTCCCTTAACCGGACACCACTTCAACTCTCTTTTACTACTTCCACCACACAAACACCAAAACACAGTTCCATATGTACTCATGTTACCTTTTTCCCCACACACAAGTTGCATTTGCGAGTCCCTTTAGAGGTATTTATACTCACTTTCCATGCAATGTGATTATAAGTGGTCATCCGGTACTGGCTAAGCAGTGCTGGTGTAACTGGAAGCATGATGAAAAAGGACAACTGAGTCTTTTTTCCACTCAGCTCATCATCACTCACTCACCACACACACACACACCACACAACACCAGCCAGGCGTTAAACAAATCATATCGCCGAGAATCATGGAGTAACATATCTGGGTGAGATAAAGAAGCAGAGATGGTTACTTAACTTTGACTTAATGTCCCCCATCGCCTCTTTACTATCTCTT
The DNA here is from genome assembly GCF_008692095.1 of Etheostoma spectabile. Classification (NCBI taxonomy): domain Eukaryota; kingdom Metazoa; phylum Chordata; class Actinopteri; order Perciformes; family Percidae; genus Etheostoma; species Etheostoma spectabile. The sequence continues at coordinate 3,578,538 of NC_045738.1, read as the reverse complement.
GTCCTGCTGTCTGACTGTCTTTGTGGTCCCTTCTTTCTGTATAAACGAATGGTCTTTTATTCTTGCCCGTGCTCATTTGTCTCATTTTTTGACTAATTGTCTTAGTGTCTGTCTTTCTCTCTGTTTCTCTGCACCGCTAAATTTCTCTATCATTTTCTT
>NC_045738.1:3486687-3578354 GCF_008692095.1 Etheostoma spectabile | reverse complement strand
CAGGTCTCCCTAAAAAATCAATCAGACAGCTACAGCTGATTCAAAACGCTGCTGCTCGGGTTCTCACTAAGACTAAGAGACTGGATCACATCACTCCAGTTCTGAAGTCTGGTTTCCTGTACCTCATAGAATTGATTTCAAAGTATTTTTGCTAGTTTATTAATCACTAAACGGTTTAGAACCAAAATAAATTTCTGATCTGCTACTACACTATGAACCACCCAGACCTCTCAGGTCATCTGGGACAGGTCTACTTTCTGTCCCCAGAGTCAGAACTAAACAGGGTGAAGCAGCTTTCAGTTTCTATGCTCCTCCTATCTGGAACAAACTCCCAGAAAACTGCAGGTCCGCTGCTACTCTCGGTTCTTTTAAATCAAGGTTGAAGACCTTTCTTTTTGATATTGCCTTTCTTTAAATGACGATATTCATTTCTTTAATGTTTAATTTCTTATACTGCACTGTAACTTTTACTCTTATTTTATTTTTAACTGTTTGTTCTTGTGTTTTATCTGCTTTTATTTTTAACCGTTTTTTTAACTGATTTTGTGTAAAGCACTTTGAATTGCCCTGTTGCTGAAATGTGCTATACAAATAAAGCTGCCTTGCCTTGCCTAATATTCACTGACTTGCATTGCCTTGTGTTCTTTTATTTTCTTGATGTTTGACTGCATTCAAATAGTTGTTGACTCGCTAGTTTTTGATCATGAGTAAAGTAATTGTAACAAATGCACGTGTGCAGCTGTCCATATTTGCAACACTGGTGTATAAATGACTTGGGTGCCAAATTCCAAAAAAATTAATTATTTTTAGTTTTTGTACTTTTATTTAGTACTATTTCAGATCATGTGAAGGGCCCTTGGCCTATGACAACAGACATCAGACAAAAGGCAGACATGCATCATGGATGCATCCCCGGTCCTTCACATATCATCATCTGTGTATAGGCAATACATCAAAGCAACATGATGATACAACATGACTAAATAAAGCTCAAGCCCAATGTTAATGTCCATGACTTAAATTATGCCTATTCTCAAAAAAGTAAAATGAAATGCTCATTTGATGCCCATAACAACACTGCCTCTCCTTTGAGACATAACAGCATCTCTTCACCTTAGAAATATCCCCAAGATCATTGTCATGGCGACAGCTGCTCACAACTTCTCATCTCCCTTTGCTGCCTCTAGTTCAGCTAATGCTGTGTGTAATAGAGATATGTTATTCCACACCTGCCCACAACTTGTCATTGTTGCTTTTATTTTAGACTACCTGTCTGGGTTAGCCCTCTGAATGTTATTTGCCTGAGGTGCTGACTGAAATTCTGCCTTTTAACCAATAAAGACTGACTTTACCAGACTATTTGTGGGTAACAGATCTCTAATCCAGTGTTACAAATATGTTCTTTCTCTAAACAGACATTGGCAACTATTACATTTTGATTGATGTTGCAAAGAAGGATTCATTCAAGCTCATTAGCTATTATATCACTTAGCCAAAATGCCAGTCCGATTTGTGTAAATTCCAAAGCCAGAAACAGAAGAAGCCAACATTTTCCTAAACATAACAATTGCTGAAACAGTATTCTCCTTATAGTGAGATCATGGGTGGCATTATCCAATTTCAGGCATTGTAGAGAAGTGAATCCAGACCTTACTTTAAGCATAGCACTACTTACATTTGTTCAAAAATGTGTATTTGTAAAGAGAGTTTCTTTCTGAAATGTGGCAGTTCCTTTTTTCTTACCTATTGCAATAAGTTATAAACCTGAAAAGTAAAAAAAAAAAAAGCTTGACTGGGAATGAATAAAAAATAAGATTGACTGATTTATTCTCATTATTTACTGAACAGGAATGTCGTACTTGAGTCGTGATGCAATTCGTCTCTTGAGGTCATACCTGCCTTAAGAGGAGCACTGAGATGGTGACTAACACTTCCTTCAACAGTGTACTGTACGTCATCAACTGTGCTAAAAATAAACTGTTCTGAAGGTGACAAGAATTCTGTAAAATGGTGTGTGTTTTGCATTATTGTTTACCTGCTGTGGATTTTAATGCATGAGTCAGATGCCTTTCCTCCACCCATAGGTCTTCATTTTCATTTCTGTGACTGGCATATTGCCATATTATTTTAACAAACACACACACATATATATATATATATATATATATATATATATATATATATATATATATATATATATATATATATATATATATATATATATATATTATGTCTTTTCATTGACATTGCTATGACTAGCTCTACTGAGACACAATGACTGTTCCTGCCCTCCATTCCTATCTATCATATCTATCATATCTATCTATCTATCTAACAATTCATTGATCCATCCATCCATTCATCCATCTAGGCATATATGTTGAATCTTGAATGAATGGATGAATGAATGAAGGTCTTTTTCTCCATCTAGCCGTTCCAACTCTTCTGCCTGGTTATTTATATTCGACATTGAATCATATATTTTCATGGATGTGACGCCTGCGCAGTAGACGGCATGGATATCTGAATCATCGACGGTGTGAGAGAGAGAGAGAGAGAGAGAGAGAGAGAGAGAGAGAGAAGTGACTGTAGAGTGATGGGACCGGGCTGAGGGAACAGCAGCGAGTGATCACTCTCCAAGCTCGTAATGACAGGTAAATGACGATTTTAATGATTTTCAAGAATATTTTGAAATTATAGAGGATCAGCTCGGTTGTTGATATGGTAAACAACGCATCAGGAAGGCATATTTCCTGCATGGACTCCTTGAACGGTGTCGTCCCTGCACGCGATATCACTGTGCACATCTGAAAGTAGTAGTCGTGTGGGAGAAATGTCGAAAAAATGTTCTTAAGCTTTGGGTTGTCACCTTTTACCTAATTCTCAGGTTTCTATATTGCTCTATGAGCTATTCGGGCTTTGGCATTCAAATCTGACGAATTCAAACTTAAGCTGGTACTTGCAGACGCCATATTCAGAGATTATATTCACAGGTGGTTAAGACGACCCGATTTAGTCCAGATGCTTTGAACCAAAGTGCACCTTTCTAAGTTTTATTGAAAAGCTTGATGTGTTTCTATTTTCGTCTCAAGGGGGTTGGGATGAGGTCTGTTTTCAGACTGGCGTCACACATGACGTCTGTGTGTTGGGCTGGATGGTAATAATGGCGTTCAGTACCGCGGCCAGCTCCCGGTTTAACGGCTGATAGGACATCTTGTAGGCAGGGTTACTACACTGTTTGGGCATTCACATCTCCATTGCAATTGTTATATTAATAGGTAATTGTATTGTATTAATGTAACCAATTGTATTTTTCACAACCTAGTTTCATTAAGGTCAAAGTAGATCGAGATGTATATGTTTTGTGTGTTGAAGATGAGATGTTTTGGGTGCTCTGGATAAGAATAAAAATCATCTTACTAGAGACACACTCTGTGAGCTGTTAGCTTATCTTAATGTAGTGTTTTAATTTGGGCACAGTTGCTATGTTCCATTACAGTAATATCATTCAGTCAATTAAATAATCAGTTTTGGCCATTGCATGTGTGTTTCTGTATGCTTGAATGTTGTCCTACATTGCATAAGGTCAAGGGCACTGATTAAAATCTCTAAAGTATCTCTAAAACATGTTTTATTTTATTTTTAAATGTGTTATTGCTGACTAAAATATGATATTGTAAATGTAACATAACAAAGAGACTTCAGAGACACTGGGCAGAGCCAAATGTCCATGACTTTCATCAGCCGATACAAATTAAGCAGTAAAATGATAACCATTAGGTAAGAGGGAACATTGTGTCTCCCCTTCATGCAGCAGCTCCATCATCACACTCATACTATGTTATCTAACTGAAAACCTGACATCCACCTTATGTGAATTCATGTTTTGCAATCTATTAGTGAGACACTCTCCACCTCCTTGACACATTTTTAACCATCTATCATCTGTACATGTACATTTAATAAGTACTCACAAAAACAGATTTGGCCTTTGTGCTGATTGACATTGGATTAATCCAATGAACTTGTTCAACCCTTAATCAAGGGTTTTAGGATTGAGGGTGCTTTAGAGGTTGTCAAGCCTTTTGGGGCTGATTTGTGATTTCGGTCTGTATAAACATTGTTTATTTGATTTGACCATAGCATCATGCACGAGATACATGTAAGGGTTTAACTTCCGCTGTCGCTGACGAGAAAAAATAAGCAAGACATTGGTGATGTCTGTCATGGATTTATTAATATTAATTTATTTTAAAAGTAATGCCTCTTCCACAGTTTAAACACACTTGAGTTGGTAATGACATTAGTGGCAAAATATTCTTTTTTTGTGCTTACGTCAAATGTTCTTATTATTACTATAGGAATATAGCTTCCATCAGTGCATATCACAAATACGGCTACCTAATCTCACGTGCCTACAATTGGGTAGTCTGTATTCACAACGTTCCACTTCCAAGATGTTTCAGGTGCCGCTGAAAATTCCGCAGGAAATCTTTTAATTTCACCGGATGTCTATTACCTTCTGCTTTGTGTGTAGGTATTTTAAAAAACGTTTGATTTATGAGGACTATGGTTAACTGCTCCTCAGGTTTCTGCAGGCTAAATCCAGACAATAAGCTAGACTATTTGTCAAATCTGAGTTTTCTGTTGCACGACTAAAACAACCTTTAAACGTACACATGTTCCACCAAAACAAGTTCCTTCCTGAGGATATTTTGCAGAGGAACTGTTGCTGTGTGCGGCACATGGCGCCGCCTAAGAGGATTGTGATTGGTTCAAAGAAATGCCAATAAACCAGAGCACATTATTCTCCCATGACAGCTTGCTGTGTGGATTGGCCACACACTAACAATTGGGTAAAGAGTTCCCTGATTAATTTTTCAGAAAATGCTTCCAGAGTCAAGCCCAGATTTATTCCATACAGTATTTTTAGTCTGCTTAAAAATTTACCATTACATCACCCACTAGTTAATTTACATATGTATCCTAATGAACCAGAAAGCCCATTATGTCACATCATATTTCCTCTTTGTTTAGTGTCCTTTTTTCATATGTATCAAAAGAGCACTTACTTGTGCATTGTAACCATAACATATTGTGAATTATTTATGTTTTTTTCTGGGATGTGTTTCTTTATTTTTTATATCTTTTGGCATTTATGAGAAACATTGCCAACACTGGGGGCAATGTTTTAGTCCAAGTTATTTTCCCCACAGTGTTTCTGTTGTGGTGAAACAAAAACCGCAGTTGAGATTTAGTGCCAGCTGACACAAACTTTAAAACTTACTTGTGTTTTTCAGAGGTACTGAGCTAGTACATGCTTCTGGATCTCATATGGATACTTAGGGAATTGCAAGTGTGTGTAAAATATATTTTCCTATACCATATAAATGTATGTTTTCCTGTCTTTTACTGTCATTTTTTAATCAGGATGCAATCGTTTTGTTTTTATAACAACAAAAAGAAAAGGGTAATATGTTTAATATACCAAATGATATAATGTACAGTAAGCTGTAATACAATAGTAACTTATATAAGCTTTATGTAAAACATTTGAATCTTATAAAAACACAAATTTGGGCAAATTATTTTCTACTGCGTGTTACTGATCCATTACAAGTTGTATCTTTACAGAACATACCACATCTAACTTTGAGCACATATAAAAAATAACAATTACTTGTTATTTTGTGAATGGGAATCCTGACATCTGTCTTGTAAGATAAAGAGCATGGTAAACATTATACAGTTTGTTCTTTTTATTGCTTTTATGAAGCCTTGTAAACTGCCACATACTAAATATATACTGCTTTATTTTTGATGCACAGCAAAAAAAGGGGGTTAGATGTTATGATGTTTGCATGAAACAAAATGTGAAAAGACAAGAAGGTTAATCATGTGCATGTCACACTCTGTATTCAGCCAACCCAATATTGAATCTAAAAAGGAGGACCAATGGCCTATTTTGTGACAGCAGACAAGGAGAATGCATCATTAATATCAATGTTCTGAGGCACTCATGCCTTCAGTACAATGTTACATAACTGTCTAGCACGGTTGGAGGACACTTGTGCGTATAAATGAACTGCATATCTGTGTGTGCCTGTTTATGCATGCTGAGAGAGTTTGTCCACAAAACATGTTTGTCCCCAAAACATGTTGGTGGTTTCTAAAAAGTGTGTGTGTGTGTGTGTGTGTGTGTGTGTGTGTGTGTGTGTGTGTGTGTGTGCGCGTGTGTACTCAAGCAGGTAGACAGATGTGAAGGATGACTTCTTGCTCAGAGATCTGTGGGTCAGAGTATGTTGAGCAAGCTCAAGCCAACGGGAATTGCCAGCAGTATGGAGTCCGCTCTTATCTACACCAGGTACAAAACACACACACACACACAGGAGAGGAGAGAGGAGAGAGAGAGAGAGAGAGAGAGAGAGAGAGAGAGAGAGAGAGAGAGAGTGTATAGGGCATAGTTTTTACAAATATCAACCATTCTCTTGTTTTTATCTTCACAGTCTTATGATATCTCGACATCACTTGACTTTTTCTTTTTTAAACTTGAGGGTTTTAGATCTTGATTTCTCACGGCTTTCAGTTTCCACGTTTGGAATTCAAAAACGTATCTCTCTGATCTCTTCTCCAGTTTTATGAGGAGTGCACAGCTTCTATCTGGGAACGTGATGAAGATTTTCAGATTCAGAGATCACCTAGCAGGTGGAGCTCTTTACTCTGGAAGGTGAGGTTAACCTTCCAGCAAGCTCAAACAAAAACTACATCTCACCTGCTGTTATTTCGGTAATTAAACTGTAATTGCAAAAAAGGTTTTCCTTTTCCCCTGCCAGGTCTGTCTCGCGTTCGGCACCCTAATCTTGTTTGCAGGCCTCATTGTTGTTTTGGTGGGTTATGCCACTCCAACCAGATACGAGGCATTTGGCGAGGATGATCTCCTTTTTGTTGACAGGTAAAAGAACAATGAAGGATATTAATGGGAGGGAGATGCTGGTATATTGGCTATTTTGTAAATTTGACATTAACAGTTGTAATTTTCACTGTATTTTCTTCTAACACATGATCATAATGAAGAGAACATTGTTTTGGTGGAATATACAGTACGTAGGACAGAATTGTAATAACAGAAGAGCTGGAACTTTTAATTAATTGTCTTTTTCTTGAACAGCCACGCTGTCAGTTTCAATCGCGCACTGGATGTGTGTAAGCTGACTGGTGCTGTGTTGTTCTGTGTGGGAGGCACCTCCATGGCTGTGGGACTCCTGCTGTCTGCCTTTGCCAAAAGCTACTCCAAAGAAGAACTGTACCTGCAGCAGAAGTTTAAGGAAAGGTTGGCAGATCTGCACGCAGTTGGTAAGGTTTCACTCTCAACTGTCTTGTTATGACACATTATGGAATGAAGGTTAAAGGTCCCATGGCATGAACATTTCACTTTATGAGTTTTTTTAACACTAATATGCATTCCCCCAGCCTGCCTATGGTCCCCCAGTGGCTAGAAAAGGCGATAGGTGTAAACCGAGCCCTGGGTATCCTGCTCTGCCTTTGAGAAAATGAAAGCTTAGATGGGCCAATCTGGAATCTTGCCCCTTATGAGGTCATAAAGGGCAAGGTTACCCCCCCTTTCTCTGCTTTGCCCGCCCAGAGAATTTGGCCCACCCATGAGAGAGAGACTTCATGGCTTTCAATCGATCAAAGTGGCAGTTGGTCAAGGCCAGACCCCCAGCCTTCTTCTTGCCCACCCCCCCTTTCCCCCTCTCCTCCCCAAAGCTACAGACTCAAAAATAGCACATCCTTAGGAAAGCTCGTTGTGGGACTGACTCTAGTGGCTGTAATTTTGCACAAAGGCTGATTTTTGGAAAAGAGACTTCAGATATGGTATTAGGGGACCACTAAGGTCTATATAAAAGCATCCAAAGAGCACCATGTCATGGGACCTTTAAGAATTAATGCCAAAGAGTAAGTGAAAGTGTTTTTGACTGTAATACTGTACTCAAACTGCTTTGTAAGAATATCCGTCATAACAGAACTGCTTTTGTCACAGGTACCCCCATAATGAGAGCACCAACCCCCGGAGAGGGAAAGGTGCCAGTCACACTTTCCAAAGTCCAGAACATCCAGCCAGTGACCACAAAGTCAGAGACCTGACAGAAGTCCAGATGAAGGCGTAAAGTGAAGAAGTGTGTGTGATGAGTGTTTTGGTGCGCAGACTGTGTGCGAGAGCGAACACGTGTAAGCTACGTGTGAATTTCTTTCTTTTGAAAGGTCAGCTTACATGTCCTGTAGTATTGGTTATTCATCTTTATTTGCTGTGTTTGACATTGACACTTCATTTTAAAGTTATATAGCAACATATCCTCACACCTAAACAACATAATAGGTTGATTTTTACCCCAAACAACTCATACGGCCGTTCTATTCACAGCTGCGCGGTCACATACTTCCGTTACAGTATGTGACCATTCTATTTAAGGTAACAGGTGCCGTTTTAAACATGTAGTAACCATAGACAATTTTCAACTAGTTAAGTTTAGGCAACACAAATATGTCGGGTTAGTAAAAAATCAGGGAATGGCTTAAAATACTAAAATGAGGACGTAACATAGCGATATGGAGGTTATTGCGATTAAGGTCCATACACCGATAGGTAAAACCTAAATTTCATGAGAAATGAACCCCAGTCTCCTGAGTGAAAGTCCTGTATTTATGTGACCCTAATAGGAAACGTAATATTCGGCCGTTATAAGCTACTTGCAAAATCAGCCCATGTGGTCATTTTTTGGCTGAGCAAAGTTTAAGCTTTCTTTTTGGACATCAATTGTATGAAATGTATAGTGATCCAGTAAAGCGCATGCAGGTCTTGACCCCTGCCCAGAAAACAAAACACAGAAACAAATCGATGGAACACAGCCGCTGAACAACAACATCGTAGCTTCCACCGAGTATTTTTTCTGTCGAGAGGATTCACATCTTGTAAAAATGATAGCGTTAATGCTGGAGGGAGTAGATCAGCAGATGCAGTGTTGTTTGAAGTTATTGGTGATAGGCCCCTGTTGCCAGAAAATGATCAAAAGAAGCACTGAACAAAACAACCATTATCTATGCCTAGTGTCTAAAAGGCATCAGAGGATGAGTTTCTATGTGCTTTGTGTGTACATGTATGTGCAGCGCAACTTCATCTCAACACTCAGTCAGAGCTGTCAGTCACAAAACGCACAGTATACGTACATATTACATAATGTTTACATGCAATAAAAAGTCAAGAGCAGTCTGAACAAATTTTCTGCTAGAAGTTCACACATCAACAGATTTGCGAAAAACAGATTAGAGCAGACCTTCAGGGTAGATTTAACACTGACATTATCTTCTGTCTTATTGGGACTCTGACATTGTCTCCCTCGGTGAATCTTCAGCAGGATTTATAGACCATACTAAACCAGACAGACTGATGAAAAGTGCATTAACCCTGACGGAAAAAGCAGAACAACATAATCTGTCAATTAAAAAAACAATCCTAATCAAACAGATTACTATCAAGGTAATACAAATAAGGCATTCTTAATGCCTTCTACCTCTAAAAAAATATCTGTTTTTAAGCATGCTCTTCCTTTCTTTGTCTCTTTCTCTTCCTTTGAGAAAGAAAAGCATGTAGACACACACCTATCTGACCAAGCATGTACATTTTTTGCAGTTGGTAGTCGTGAGTTAGAGACGTGCAGGTGCTGCTTGTTGAAATGAAGACCAACCATGTGACAGATTATACAACACAACAAGGGGATAAGGAGAGCTCTCCAGTGAGATCACACATCAGCTACATGTGTTTGACAGCGCTCATTGTTTACAGTCTGTCTGGATTCACTGATGCTTTCAACAATAACTGCCTTCCTGTGCTCAAACACAAAACTTGAAACTACATTAAGCTGAACAGCATACAGCACTTATGTACCACTAAAGCTTTTTTTTATTTTTCAATTGGTTGCATATTCACTTGCGTATTATGTAAGAAACAGAAGTTACATCAATAAGGTTTTTATTTTATCTATTGTATTCAAGCTTGCCACTCACAGGCGCTTCATCTTTAATTTACAAGCACAATAAGCTAAAAATTGCCATGTTTTTCTGCTTTTTAAAAATGCAGTGGATTTGGAAAATATTTTTTTAACTATTGCCACTTTAAATTTTTATGTTTGTTGTTGCTTCTTGTTTAGTTGTTTTGTATCTTTTCCCAACACCTTTGTACCTAAACCCCAGAAAGGGTAGATTGTGAAGTAATGATTGTCAAAACATTTTTAAGCGTTCTACTGTATTTAGCGCTGGGACAAGCCCTCCTGTGGCTGTATGCAACACCTGACGTGAACTTGTGACCCCAGTGGCACTTCTATTTAATGTAACGTCCAAAGTTTTAAACACGTAGTTAAAATGGATTAAGTTATGTTTAGCTAGGGCTAGTGCAACATCAGGAAGTGGATCCAAACCAGTTAAGTAAAACTACTAAAGTGACAATGACCATACATACCTTCACGGAATTAGGTCTGTAAAAGTTAAATTTTTGTCAATTTGACTTTTTGACTTTTGGTTACATGGGACATGAAACCATGTCTGCTGAAGGAAGGTTGTGTGTTTAGCTCACCCATCCACAAGACTGTCCTCCGCTAAAAAAAAAAAAAAATGGAAAATTGTGCATAAGGAGGCAAGTCGGGGGGGATGAGTTAAATAAATACAGGATTTCTACACAGGAGACCGGAGCTTGTTTATCAATGAGATTAAAAATACACAGCAATTTTCTTTAACTTTACAGAACAAACTGAAATACGTCACGCTCTGAGTCAGGTGGGTAACCGGAAGTGAAGTAGCGCAAACCACAATCTTTTTCTGAACTTAAGTTTTTGTCTAAACCTAACCAAACTGTGATGGTTTAAAATCACTAAAAAAAAAGTAGTACATAGTACACCATTCACACACAATTATAGACTGTGGCGAGGCTGCCATACAAGGTGCCACCTGTTCATCAGGTAAAGCACAGCATTGGAGGCAACTCTGGGTTCAGTGTCTTGCCCAAAGACACTTCGACATTGGACTGCAGGGCCAGGGATCAAACCACTAACCTTCCAATTAGTAGGCAAGCGCTCTACCACTGAGCCACAGCTGCCCAAAATAAACATATAGAGTATGTGTATACTTGCTTGGAACAATTTTTTTGTGGTAGTCACAGTCCAAGTGCCATCAAGCTACATGCCTCCAACTGTGCACCAATGCTGCAGGTCTTTCCAAACATTGTATCCCCTTCAAATCTCTAAAGCAACAATGCAAAATACATGAAACGATACAGGTTATGTATGAACACGTTATATAAGCTATAAAAGCTATTGCTATGCTAGCCATCTATGTTCATGTAAGGTGACCTTCTAACATCCCAAAACCTTCTCTCTGTTCTGTGATGTAATTTCAACACATTTGGTCTCAGATACAAAACAAACATGTATAACTATAAAGAACAATATACTGATAATGAAGACATGTTCAAGGAATTTACACAACCACTGTAAAGTTCCAAACCTACAGTAAAAGAAGAAAAACCCAGCTGTTAAACAATCTGTTATGAACAAACCAGTGGGGTCCGAGTGTTACAAAGTGATCAATAAATGTGCTAACTTGTAGTTTCACGCTATGAATTGTGAGTTTATTTTTATCCTTACATTGACCAAACAATCCCAAATCCATTATGGGATTATAGAGTGTTGATTCAACACTCGATAATAACATCACTATCAAATGGTAAATTGATAATTAGTTCAATAATATAGTTAATATGTTTAATTGTCAATGGTGAATAATTGTTTTGTGAACCACCTATAAACATTATCTGGATGAATGTTATAAAGTTGCGACTGCAATGCTTCTAATAGATTATTTTCAAATTGACTAATGATCAATAAGTGGGTAATAAAGCACCAAGTAACATTAATTTAGACCCAATTCATATTTTTTCGTAATCAAAGAAAGAGATGATTATGAAATATATTCCTGCACTGACTAGTGATCGCTATTTAAATAATGCAATGCAATTATTAAGCATTAACAAGGTATTATAATCATCAATTGCAACTTTATTATAGCCATCCAAATAATGTTTATCAACAAATTACAAATGATTTCTTAAAAGTTTACAAATAATTTGGTAATCATTAACAAATACTTAATATGATATGTAAAATGGCGTATGTGCTACAATAAAAAGTTAAAATAATTGTTGAATCACTCATAATTAGTAAACATTTTTAAGAATTTTGTATTGTTTGTTAAATAAATAAATATTAAATTAACAATTAACTTACCAAATATTAATGATGGTTATTATAGGGTTACCGTGGATTCTCCTAGTAAACAAATTAAAATGTATAGTTTATTTATTGGAGGTTGTGATGGATAAAGAACAAATATATATATCAATGTCTATATACAATATTTCTATTTTTTAATGAACACGATAAAATTGAAATATCTGCAGCTCAAAATGTGTGAAGATTGTATTTATCTTTTTAATTGAAATATACTGACTAAACTATACATAGCAAATGGACAGAAAAAGTTCATATTTTTCACCACTTAAGTTGGATATACATTTGACATTGCCAGTATATCTGTATGATTGATAACACTTGCCATGCAGAGAACAGAAATAAAAGTTATTATGCAGTTAACACATGACCATTAGGTGATCTGAATGGCTCAAAACTAGTGATTTATTGTGAATATGTCTGTTTTATTCTTGTACTTATTCTTCTACTGCTTTTTCAACCTTGTAATTGTTAAAATCACTGCCTAGCTGTTTTGACTTGTGCCAAATAACTGACACTTTTGTCATCCATATCTTACCAGTGTCAGTTCAATATACTTGACATGTTGAGTTGGCTTTTGCTCTTTAAAGGTAAAGTATGTCCTCTTCATGACCTGGAGGAAAAAAAGGTAGAGAATTTATAGGATTTGGTTTTCATTAATAAACAACTCCAAACTGTCAATGATGTTCCACTAAGCCTTCTTTACAGAGTGTAGAAGCTCTTACTGTAATCAATCAGGAAATATATTTAGGTAGGGGAAGTGTAGAAGGGTGATGTTGCTGTCCACGGGCTTAACACGCTGACATGCACACACAGAATTGCTTGTAATTCCAGAAATAGCACTTTGAGGATCAACACCTTGGTCAGGGTGTATGACACATGCACGCACACATATGCACACATACACATACCCTCCTCTGCCAGTCTCTTGCCCTTTCCTTTCTCCTTCTACCTCACCCTCCTCTCTCACTCTGTTCTCCCTCTCCCGTGGGATGGTGACTCATGGACACATTGGCTGCATGAATCCCAATTTGAACAGCTGCAGGGATGAGAGGGTGGTGAGGTCATCATAGTAACTGATTTAGATCACAGTTCACACACTACAGTGTCCTGCCTGTGGGAGGTAGTTTATAGTGGCCTTATGCAACCTTGTTTCATGGGGAAGCAGAAAGCAAAATTACTGAACAAAATAAAAAGGTTAGCTACATCATAACTCGTCTCACCGGTCTTTTAACTTAAAGCTATTCAAGCTTGTATCTTTGTTCCTAAAATTAGATTATAAGCCTAAATAAGATATAGTTAATACACATAATAATTATATTTATTGGTAGTATAATAGCAGTGTTAGTAGTAGTCAAAACCACCTAAACCGAGACCAAGTCATCACCAAGAGCAGAGTGGATCGAGACCAAGTCAAGACCAAGACCTTAAGGGGTTGTGACCGAGTCAAGACCAAGACCAGCCAGACACACAGAGCTTGTCCTGTCTCCCACGTTCACTTTCCTAGGAGTGAGTGTTAAGGGGTGGGGAAAGGGGGTTAACACATAAAATTAAACAATGCAAAGGCAATTTAGTGATATCCCTGCAGTTGTGGTTGTGGTATCCTAACTGTAATATCTTAACTGTAATATTGAGTAACAAGAACGCTTATCTGTAAGCTATATTATTTACTTCTTTACGAAGAATAATGGTTAGTTTTCCTTGTCCTGTATCTGAAGTTAGCTGCCAATAAGGGATGCTCCAGAAGGAGGCGCTATTACATTGAGCTCTGAATCAGAGTATGTTATGCTGACAGGATGTTGTCTCTAGTTGTAGAAAAAGACCGAAGAAGTTGTTGCTAGCTAGAGACATGTGAAAGTAGCTTCGTAACTTGTAAAGATGTCATGCCTGTCCATTTGTATTAAACGTTAAAAGGAATTGGGATGTTGTGGACATTAAGTTCTTCCTCAAAAGACAGAACAGTGGTCTTGAAAGAAAATCCGGAGTCCTCTTTGTTTGGCAGACACACCACAGTGCCCACTCTGCCAGAGAGGAGGTTCATTGGAGCACATCCTGAGCTTTTGCCCAAGAGCACTGGGAGAGGGACGCAACCGTTGGGGCCACAACCAAGTGCTGAGGGTCATTACTGAGGTCATCAGCACTGGGATTGCTGGCAATAGACTCCAGAAACCAGCACGACAGAACATTGCCTTTGTTAAATCCGGGGAGAAGCCACACCAGCACTTAAATCAATGTGGACTAGCCAGACCCTCTTGCTGTGCTGTAGAAGAAAGTCTGGAACTGGTTTCTGGTGTGTTTCATGTTTTGGAGTTGATTTGTTAGCCCCCTCCCCGAGCCTAGTATCCTCCAGGTAATGGATTACTGTCAGACACCACATAGGACCAGACAGACTTAGGGTTGTGTACAAGCTGTCTCGGCACTTAAAGCCCAACTAACCCCCGCCGCTGTGTAGGCCTACTAAAAGCTGCAACCAATAATCCCAGTGTATCTGTAGTATTTCATACCAGCAGCGTGGGACAGTACACCTTAATGAGGTACAACCGCCAAATGTTGAACAGCAATTCTGACTTTGATACTTTTTGTACATGTTGCAGAAAAACGTTATGCACTTTGACTAAAGCAACATTATGAATGCTGGACTTGTAATGCAGTATTATTACATTGTGATATTGTTACTTTTAATTAAAGGATCCAAATCATTCTTGGACAACAGTAGTATGTACACTAATCACAGGCTACTAACATTACTGGGAATGCTAAACTATTTTCTTGGCTCTCTACTTTGTTTTAAACGTACCCAAAGCTAAAAGCAAAAGTCCAAAATTGAAATGAATAAAGTAAATAAGCATTGGAAATACAAAGAAGTACTTACCGCAGATGCATTAAAATGATTCTTGTAGCAGGAGCGGTTGAAGTGAACAGAAATGTCAACAAATCGGCATTATCACACTTTAGGTCTTATTATTATTTTTTTATTATTTTTGGACAAATTTGATTACAGTCATTTTATTCTTTTATTTAAAGCATCTTTTAAAAGTGCCTCCCGGTAATGTTTCTCTTTTATTGATATGCTAGATTTAAATAAATAAATATGCATAAGACTTAATGAAGCATTGTGAAGTGGAACATTTAGACACAATGTATGCTTACAACGTTACACACAGCTTATTGTATTAACTTAAAAAAAGTTCACTTGATTTGGAAAATAGACAAAAATAACAAACATACAAAAACATCTTTAAAAACAAGCAACTAGTATAATCACACCCGTTAAAAATAAGTATTTTACTATTCAATTTAAATCACTCACTGCAGTGCTCACAATTATACTGTATACTGAAAACTATAAAGCAGCCCAAGAGGTAACAGTGTGAATTAATGAAAAATAAGAATATGTACAGTGGTGTGAAAAAGTGTTTGCCCCCTTCCTCATTTCCTGTTCCTTTGCATGTTTGTCACACTTAAGTGTTTCGGAACATCAAACCAATTTAAACAATAGTTAAGGACAACACAAGTAAACACAAAATGCAATTGTAAATGAAGGTGTTTATATTAAAGGTGAAAAAAAATCCAAACCATATGGCCCTGTGTGAAAAAGTGATTGCCCCCCTTGATAAAACATACT
Organism: Etheostoma spectabile; assembly: GCF_008692095.1. NCBI lineage: Eukaryota > Metazoa > Chordata > Actinopteri > Perciformes > Percidae > Etheostoma > Etheostoma spectabile. The sequence goes on along the minus strand of NC_045738.1, from coordinate 3,562,394 downwards.
ATAACTGTGGTTGTCCACACCTGAGTTCAATTCTTAGCCACACCCAGGCCTGATTATTGCCACACCTGTTCACAATCAAGGCATCACTTAAATAGGAGCTGCTGACACAGTAAGGTCCACCAGAAGATCCTTAAAAGCACACATGCCGAGACCCAAAGAAATTCAGGAACAATTGAGAAAGAAGTAATTGGATCTTCAGTCTGGAAAGGGTTATAAAGCCATTTCCAAAGCTTTGGAATCCAGCGAACCACGTGAGAGCCATTATCCACAAATGCGAAGACTGGAACAGTGGTGAACCTTCCCAGGAGTGGCCGGCCGCCCAAAAACCCCAAGAGCGCAGCGACGACTCATCCAAGAGGTACAAAAGACCCCACAACAACGTCCAAAGAACTGCAGGCCTCACTTGCCTCAGTTAAGGTCAGCGTTCATGCCTCCACCATCAGGAAAAGACTGGGCAAAAATGGCTGCATGGCAGAGTTCCAAGGAGAAAACCACTGCTGGCAAAAGAACATCAAAGCTCGTCTCAATTACTCCACAACACATCTTGATGATCCCCAAGACTTTTGGACACAACTTCTGTGGACCGATGAGACAAAAGTGGAACTCTTGGAAGGGGTGGTCCAAGTATATCTGGCGTAGAAGGAACACTGCTTTCATAAAAAAACATTATACCAACAGTAAAATATGGTGGTGGTAGTGTGATGGTCTGGGCTGTTTTGCTGCTTCAGGACCTGGAAGACTTTCCGTGATTAAAGGAACTATGAATTCTGCTGTCTACCAAGAGACCTGAAGGAGAATGTCCGACCATCTGTTCGTGTACTCAAGCTGAAACGAAATTGGTTCTGCAGCAGGACAATGATCCTAAACACACCAGCAAGTCCACCACCGAATGGCTGAAGAAAAACAAAATGAAGACTTTGGAGGGCCTAGCCAAAGTCCTGACCTGAATCCTATTGAGATGTTGTGGTAGACCTTAAAAAGGCCGTTCATGCTCGAAAACCCTCTAATGTAACTGAATTAGGACAATTCTGCAAAGATGAGTGGGCCAAAATTCCTCCAGGACGCTGTGAAAGCCTCATTGCACGTTATCGCAAACGCTTGGTTGCAGTTGTGCTGCTAAGGGTGGCCCAACCAGTTATTAGGTTTAGGGGGGCAGTCACCTTTTCACACAGGGCCATGATGGTTTGGATTTTTTCACCTTAATAATAAAAACCTTCATTACAAATTGCATTTTGGTTTACTTGTGTGTCCTTGACTATTGTTTAAATTGGTTTGATGTTCCGAAACACAAGTGTGACAAAAATGCAAAGGAACAGGAAATGAGGAAGGGGGCAAACACTTTTTCACACCACTGTATATAACTTTTATTTGTCTGTTTCAGACACGATAGTTATGAATAATGTTTCGATAAATAGCTTTTGAATACATACCTGAAATTTTGATGGTGTTTTTTTTTTTTAACCTGACATCATATAGCAGCCATTCAAAGCTACTACTACTTGCTTGTTTACTTCTCAGTGCAGATTCTATGTATGCCGTAAAACGGCCCATGCTTTTCCGTTGCTCTGCCACCTTCATTACTTTTATTAGTATTGCTTAATATTTTCAACACTGCTCGTCCCAATTTTCTCTTACATTCCTGGATTGTCTTTGTCACCATCCACCCCTTCCTCTCCATTTGCAGCAGCATCCGTGGCTGAATTCTCATCCATGTCCAGCTCGGCTCCGTTTTCCACCTCATCATCGCCTCCACTGACCTCTCCGTTCACCTCTCTCTCATCTTCTCCTGACTCCTTGGTAGCTCCCTCTTCTGTTTCTCTCACATCTTCTCCCTGGCCTTGGCCGCTACTGCTACTTCTGCCGTCATCGTTCTCTTTTGTTTCGTTATCTGACGGAGTCTTCCCCGGGTCACTGCTGTTTTCTGTCTTTTTCTGTTCCTCCCCCATGTCTACATTGTCAACTTGTTCCTCACTGCTTCTCTCACCCTTTTCACTGTCTTTATCTTGCTCCTCTTCTGCTGTATTTTTGTCTCGCTCATCCTTTTCACACTCAGAAGATGAATGGCTTCCATTCTCTTTCCCTTTAATCTCCTGGGTCTTATCACTGTTGCTACTGCTGGACTCACTCTTAACATCCCCCTCACTTTCATCCGTGGCCTCCTCCTTCACTTTTTCTTTTATTTCACCCTCCTTCTCAGATCCTGCTGTTGCTTCTCCCTCTTTTTCATCAATTTGCTCGGCATTCTCCTCTTTCTCTTCCCCTCCCTGTTTTTTGCCACTCGTGTCCTGATTTTCATTCTTTTCTTCTTTGCTAGCGGAAGTGTCTGCTTCTGTGGTGTTTTCAGAAGCAACAGCCTCCTCCTCCTCTCCTGCCTTTTCACCAATTTCATCTTTGGCTTTTGTATCACCATCTGCAGGTTTCTGTAATGCAATAATTCCACAGAAACAATTTATAGCTCTAAATATTTTAACAGGCATACAATGTAATTAGATTGCTTGCAATAATTCTCCCCATGACCTACACTTTCCTGTAAGAGAGTGACAGCGCTATTGAGTGTTGAGCACTTACAAATTCAAGTGGAGCAAAAGCAAAACCCTTTTTATGGCATTTCAATCAATATGCAACAAGAAATGGAAAAACACATTAGCTGACACACGTGAATCAATCTAATTCGTAACATTACATATGGATGACATTTGCATATAAGAATTCTGGGTATCTTAAAGCAAGGGTTTAAGTAGATGAAAAAGACATTTTGGGTCATGAATATGAAAATATATGCATCTTGGAAACTAAAGTTAATGTTAAGTTAATGTTATGTTAATACATCATTCTCTTCATATTATGGGACAGGATGACATGCAACAAAGCCCTGGACCCACAGCATTATGTCAGGAAAAGTGCCTGCTGTGTGCCCTAAAGGGACGTCACATCTAGGGTTGCATGATATGAGGAAAATATCTAATTGAGATTATTTTGACTGATATTGCGATTGCAATATGATTCACAATATTGAAGGGAATGATCATGTTTGTGTCATTATTCTTATTTTTATAGACTAATCTTAAAATCTTAAAAAGATTAAAATGATTATACGTTGTGTTATTTTTGCAAAGATCTGTACCAAACAAAGTAGTCTGTAGGATACTTGTAGGCCGGGACGTCTCTGCAGCACCACAATACTTCATTCAGAATGGTTTGACACATATTTTGCCTTTAACAAATATTGTGCCCCGTCTGCGATTTGGATATTGCGATAGTCCATACTGTGATTTTGATAAATATGCAATTAATTGTGCAGCCCTAGTCACATCAAGCACAATGTACGTCCCTTTAAAAAAACGTAATTTCTATATATATGTACAGTGCTGTACTGTATGTTTATACCTCATTGGCTGGCTGGTCTGGGGGGGTCTTGTCCACAGTATCTTTATCATCCTCCTTTGATTCCAGGTCATCTGGTAATAGAGAGAACACACAGTAATATTAACTGAGCACACAGATTGCAAATAGCGTCAGAGAAATGTGGGTGTGGGTGATTTCACGGAAAAGTGTGCCTGTGATTTTGAAGCATGTTTCAGTGCGATGTTATGACATACGCATTTCATGATCCAAATGTGTGATATTGTGTCCTGAATTGTCTTGTTAGGTGCAATATAAGATGAAACTGAGTTATGATTGTCATCCAGGTGTAAATACATCTACATATACTGGATTTCACAAAGCTGTAAACAAACGTCTCTTGGCCAAATCAGACAAAACAGAGACAAAGAGGTTATGCAATGATATGAATTGCATCAAAGACATGAATAATATTTTGATTCAACATTCTGGTTTGCAGTCGCTTAACAGCAGAATACAAAGTACTTCTGCACATTACAGCACTGCGTATGACTTTAACGTAAAACAATCCCAAAGAGGATTAATTCAGATTCATTTAATGCCACTCTTATGTTTAATGATCATTTCATTCATTTTGTCTGATTCTCTACCGTAATTATACAGGCTTAATATAAGAAATAATGATGACTACTTTTTAAGACCCTAAACCCAGTCAGAGCACATTACATCATTTCAGAAACCCATAAATCCTCTCCTATAAACAAGGAAGCTCTTATTCATCCTCTAGTAAATGACTTGTTGAAATTATACATCTTGTGTTTGTGCTGTGTTTTCAGTCTTTAACAAAACACAGTACAAGAGTGACACCTGGTGGTACAGAAGAAAAACACCCGGGACTCTTTCAGGGAAGTAAACAACTTCCCCAGACAATGGAAGTAAGGCAGAGAGAGTCAGAAAACATGGTGGTAAGATAAGAAGATCCTTGTTAGTATTATCACCAACGCAGTAATCACCCAAATAATCCCTAAAGGTATTATGGTAGATGTTGTTCCACTGACCTGCACACAAACGTTAAAGAGATTTATTCAGGGCTTCACCAGCACTGCCTTTTATCCAAGACTCTGGCTTTCAATGTTAGGCACTCAAAATTGACTCAAAGGGAGAAATGGGCCCACATTTTCATTTGAATTTGAAGATTTAACTGGTTTAATCTTGAGAAGCTTTTTCAATTTCCTTTATATTTTTTTTCATCAAAGCCATAGCCAATAGTATTCTACCCAAGAACAAAAAAAGATAAATCTGTGGTAATAATGGTCAAGATTACAAGAACATATATTGCCCAGTTCTGGAGAGGAATCACCTGTCCTCGTTTACTGTCTAAACTGCATAGGGATACTGTGTTTTTCTGTGTAGGAAGACATCATAGCACTACTTGATACCAGCTACACACCCATTTCTATTGAAGCAATCAGCTAAGCAAGGCAGATTTGTTGGAGTGCAAAATTAATACGTTTTTTTTTCTTCACTTTTTCATGTGAGCATGTGCATCAAAGGCCTTGAAGTAATTAACCCTAAACATCATAAGAGGAATACAACTATACGCTCTGATAAACAACATAATTACACACTTGTTTTAAAAAACTGGATGAGACTGAAATTTCCAATCAGAAATAAGTGACAAAAAAACAAAACAGAACAGTGTAATTAATGTCTTTAATATTACTTCTCCTTTCTACACATACAAGTTAAAGAAGAAAAATGACTCGGGTAGAGATTAGAAGAGTTTATGGTGACATTTAATGCATTTCAAATGCAAAACTGATTGAAGTTTAGCTATGGTGGAAGATGAAACGTTATGGTAATAATGACGGACCTCTTTAAGAATATTTTATGGAAATAGCCTGCATTCATTAACAGCAAGGGCCGAACGATTGCGTGTAAGCAGTGGATGAGCCACTATGACTCTAAACATCTTAACGTGATTTGAGGATGAGGCACGGGCTCATGAAAATGCTAAATCAAATTAAACACAATATTTAGAATCTACCCTTCTTGCTCTTCATTCAAGCCAGTAGATTTGGGTTCTGGTGTTGCAGATTGCTTGACAGTGTGTGTATACAAGTGTGTGCTGTCTAATGTGTCTAATGTGTGTCTGTCTCTTTTTTTCCCCTTTCATAATCAAGCTAACACACACACACACACACACACACGGCACAATTGGCAAAAACTCAGACGGAGCCCACCCACACTTCGGGCATAATGCTACATCTCATCCATCAGTGTGAGGTAAAACAAGGATGCAACAGTAAGTGTGTATAATTACTCATATAAATAGCTTTTGTTGCCATTCTTATGAAAGGTAAAGTTATAAATGACTGTTGTTCCAGAGAAATGTAATAAAGCACAACTAAAGATGAAGTGATAGCTGGTAGTAAACTACAATAACCTCCCACTTCTCGACAAGCAAACTTCATCTCTCTCTTTACAAGCACGCACGCACGCGCACACACACACACACACACACACACACACACACACACACACACACACACACACACACAGTTTGCTTTACTGCTGCAGGCTTTTAGTTTTAGGGAACTAAAAAACAAAAAAAAATAGAAGTTGTGATCTCCATCTCTATACCTTCAGCAGCATACAGTTGCCCAGCATTGCTTTGATCTGTGTTCCCATTTGATGGACTCATCCAATTCTAGGAACCCTTACACACTGAGGAAATTCAGTGTGCAGTTTACACCAGGCAACATGATGTCAATTTGATTCCATAAAATATGTATGCTTTATATTAATCAACTCAATTAATAAAACAACTAATGTATTACAGCAGAAATGACCACCATTGGTTCCCTGTGCTCAGATGACCCCTGAACTAGAAATGTCAAACAGAACTATTTGTATCCCCAATTCAAGTCCTAGTACAGTGTAAGCAAACAGATGCCTCGTTTCTTCCTTTCTTCTTTCATTTCTTCCTGATTATTGCCAATCTTCTTTTTTGTTGTAGCAATGATCTTAAACTCAGCAGGGAGCTGGGTAGTGAACCAATGTGTGATTAAAGCTTTTATTTTGTTGGACGAAATAAAAAAAAGCTACATTAGATATTTAATCTTGTCCCTTTTCATAAAAAGCCTGCTGGCAAATGAGACAATGTTGATGTGCATTACCGCAGTCTTTTCTTCAGTCCTCAGCTGCAGAGTTGGATGGGACAAACATGTCTTGCAGAGACTGGCAGGGTCTAACATCATGTTTAAAAGCTTTCCCACTACTTATGGAAGAATTTATGAGTAAAATCCATACAGCGCAAACAAGTTCTTGACTCCACAGGAAATCTGTAGCAGACCGGGACATGAATCATGGGAATTATAAAAAGGGTTTGTTGAGGATGAATATGTTGCTTCCAACAGCTGTGTAGTCATTATATAGCCGTTTTCCGACTGGAGGGATTTTTTGCAGTTACCTAGAACACAACATTCCTAGAAATTGGTCCAGTGTTCCGACTAGACCAATTTGGGGATTATTAAATTCTTCTGGCCACAGTTCCTATAACTCTTTCAGCTTCTACTTCAGGGCAGGGCCTTTTTCGCATAGTGGTGGTAAGATGGCTGAGTTATAATAACAAAAGGTCACTTTCTATGGCCACTTGGCCAGTGTGAACGCAAATGGGAAAAAAACAGTTTAGGGGGAGCGTAGTTAGTAGAACTGTTAAGAAGGAGACTGTTCCTATAACTACATTCCTCTAACTCCTTAGTCGGAAGAGGCTTATCACACTGGAGAAACCTTTCGTTAATGTTGCAAATCATTTATTCCAGTTTCTCTGAAAGCTGTTATGCAATTTTTCCAAGATGTTCTCAGTGCTGTGTGAAACTAAATTAAGCTTTAAGTCTGAAGGCACTACTAGAAAACCATATCAGTGAGGGTTTTCAGCTCAGAGAGAGTATTGGAAATGTCAAAAACAAAAACAAAAATAATCTGAAACATTGCCTCTTTTGTATTTATCCCCCTAATTTCACTATCCAGAATTCCCTGTGCAACTTAATATCCACAGTATAATCACAGCAGATTGTTTAATCAAGCCTCTCTCACCACAACTGTGTTTCTTGTTTTTGGCGAGCATATTCTTGATTCTTCAAATTAACACCTAAATGGCTGAGGTTATAAAAATCACAGTTTTACTACACTGTATTTATGCTTATAAACCAAGGGATGGACAAATCGTTGGCATGGCCTCAACAAGCCAATTTCTGCTTAGCTCTGCAGTGTTAAATAAACACGTCGTACAGCTTTATGTCCCGAAATCACTTCACGCAACACTCCCTGTTTTTCCCCATACAGTACAGTATATTGCTTATTTACATCCAGCTGATTTAACCCGCTCAGCACATGGCTGAGTTATGGCGGGCTGTAAAACAACATGAGTAGTAACTCTGAATGGTAATTATCAAATGTTGCCACTCAGCAAGTGTGCTCCAGTCACCGGCCAGGGTCCTGTTAAAACATTTAATGACTGACCGGCCACCATGAGAAAGGCCCAGTTGGTACTTGGTTTATAGAGATGTGACATACAGAAAAACAATCCAGCAGCTTAGTGTAAAATCTGATGACTGAACATTTTGCTTGTTCATCTGTTTTTTCTTCCTCTCTCACATGCATACACACAATCTATTTAATGCAATGAGAGGTTTATGAGGCAAAATTAACCTGACAAGCCAGATGGTTTGTTACACAGAACCATCCGAGAAGCCGTCATTGGATGCAAAGAGAGAGGCGCGTTTAAAAGACTGCCTGGCAGGATTAACCATCAGTATATTGCTACTGCCATTGTTGTTTTGAACAGGTGTGTTTTGTCACACACACCTAAACCACGCCGTAGCTGTCAGAAACTCCTCACCGGACACTGATAGGTTTGGTGAGCTAATGGTTCTGATCGAAGATACTTTATCACTAAAGATTAAGTGCATTACCCGCTGCACCTATGGTATGAATGGTACACACATTCTCACCCATCTCATAAAATACTGACGCTCGGTCAGGTGCCTTTTTCATTGTTATTGACGCTAAAGGTCTCCTTTAGCATCAAATGACACGCTTGGTATTCTCCTTTAGGGTCATATAACACGCGCTTGGTTGTCTCCTTCAAGGTCATTAAACATATACTTGGTCGGGACTGGTTAAGGAAAAGCTCGTTCTGTGACTTGTGGTAACGGGACGGTTGGGTTTAGGGAAAGGATGTGGGTGGGCTTACGGATCCATGATTCGCGGGAAGAACGGGAGAGTTAAAGAAGAAAGCGGCTTCTCTGACACGCGGCAATAACGGGACGGTTAAGGACACATGCGGGACACAAACCCCGCTCTCCTTGGTGAAAGTCTCCGGTAACGGGACGGTTGTGGGTGGGGCTTACGGTTCCATGACATGCATCACACACGGAGAGCCACTGCCCAAACGTCCATGTTTTATATGTTCGGAGTGACAACGGGTTGGAATGGTACACAATTCTTGTCTCCTTAAAGGTTGTAGTCTCATTGGATGGATGGATGAACATTTTTCATTCTTTTATTTATTAGTATTATTTACACAGGTCTTATATTGTGTGTTGGAAGGACATATGCAATAGGAATGTAAATTATTTCTAGTGTATAACATCATTTAAGGTTTGTTTCCGACATGTATCTGAATAAAAGTATTCTGAGCGCCTTTTTTATCTACAGTACAGTGCAGCCCTGTGCTTAGATAGCTTTGACATTAAATTGGAAGAAAGCTTTGACATTACAATGTTGCAGTCAGACAGGCAGAGTAATATTTATAAAAGGTCATGGCTTCAGTTAACTATTTTTATAATTCATGGAGTTGCTCTCTCTCAATTTCCTTACAGCTGCTTGAAACCCTATCATCCAGTGTCTATGTCATATCAAATGTTTATTAGGTGGAACGTAACTCACAGCACAAATATTTTAGGTCACTCAAATGGAGTGTCAAAACAATAATTATGTCTTAGAACCTCAATTAACACAGGCAGAGCAGTCTGTGAACTAGAAGTCATTGTAAAAGTTCTCTCATTTATCATCTTAAATCTACATTTATATCTCTTCGCACCCTGAACTGCATTATTTGGACAAAAACTGATAAATGACAGACATGTGCACCATTTGAAAGTGTTTGTGCGACTGCATTCTATCTGACAGTGGCAAAGACAAATCACTAGCTCCAACACATGATGTACATTTCAGATCTTCACACATGTATAATGTTTACTCTTGCCATTTAGGTTGTAAGTCAAAGCTGTTTCAGGCTGATACTGCGGATGCTCCTAAAACAGCTAATCCAGATGTGCGTCTACTAGCTAAACCTTGACAAAAATGCTAAAATGGGCAACGCAGGCGAGATTAGAAGTGACAGAAATTAAGAAAATTTGCATCATTGAACGTGTCACACGTCACCCTAAACCTATACTTTAGGTGCCACAGCCTGCACTGTTGTATGTCCCAGCTGAAACACTTGTTAACAGATTAATGTGGCAGATTAGTACAGCTACCCTGCACTTTAATCCAGTAATCCTGCATCAAAGGGTCATGAAGAACCTTTTATTTTCTGCTGTGAAAAGGAACAGATGAAAAGAGAGGAGGACAGAAGGAGGGGATTGGGAAGGATGGCCGTGTTGCCTGAAATGTGACATGCGAGGGAGTACAGATAAAAACAGTCACATATAACACACACATAAATACTTTTAACGCAGTGCTCAAAAATCACACTTTCTAAGAATTTGGCAAGGAAAAGAAACTTCCTTTAAAGGTTGCCATCTCTCATCCTTCTCTGCTGAGCCACTTTTTTTTTTTTTACACAGGCGCATGATTTCAGACACACAGTCTTTTTGTGTCCACATCTCTTGCCTTCCAACACTGTTTTGAACTTTATTTCACTTTGACAGGAATTATAGATACATATGCTAACAGGACTAATTCCCCAAGGCAGCATCACATTTTATGACACCAGAGGCAGAAAGTTGATCTGGCGTGTGCATGTGCAAAGGCACGCATAAACACACGGACACACTCACATATGCGGCCATCTTCATTCCTCTCACTTTCAACTTGCAAATAATACCAAGGATGTTTCAATTTTCAGCTCTGGAAATTAGTTTTTTCTGAAAGGATATCACAACTTAAAAGTTCCAGGACTTCAAATTAAAGTCCCTTCAAGGAAAATACCAGGAAAGGACATAATGTTGAACCCATTGTATGGCGTGAATTGAATTGGCTTCTGCTACATTAACGGATGCAGCCTTGTACATGAAATGAGGCAAATAGCATCTCAGAACATAAAGTCTTTGAATGTTTTAATTCAAGCCTGGGCAGAATTACCTAGATTAATTGAAACTCACCTTCTTCAGACTTACAATTGTGAAACAAAAGGCAAGATGAACCTAACTGAGATAATAAGACTGTACAATTGAGATCCAAATGTGCTCTGTATGTGTTTGTGTATGAAAGAGCACGGGAGCAAGGCCTTAGGGTGTGTGTCTCCAAATTCTCACTGGTAGAAAATCTACTATTAACTGGAACTGCTTTTAGTGGTTTTTAACCATTTCTTTTGAACCATATTGCTGTTTTTCAGGCTGAGACTGTGTGGACTAAATAGCTTCCAAAACAATCCCCATAGCAACTACTCATGACAATATGTTTGATATATAGCTGGTATGACAAACAAGTAATTTACAGCATTGTGCCCTAAAATTGCCCTGCAATGTAAAGAGCCTGACTTGATTCTGTTTAGCTAGAATTTTCTTCCATTGAATAAACTTGTTTTTCATAATATTTAATAAGACAGCTCAGATAGAGATGCCATGAAAATGGCCAGAAAATATGTTTTGACAGGGAATCCACAAACAAGTCAATAACCATATCCACAGTATCATCAGCTCCCGGCACGGAGGTATTATCCAACGCTATTTAATCACAGCCATTCACGCGCCGCTCTTCAACTATTTATAAATAAAAGCACAAAGGTAGTACACCATGTAATGTTTATTATATTTGTTGCATTATGCCTCAACTAGCCTCAAGGATCATTTGTTTGATTCAATCAAATAGATTACAACATGCTTATCTGTGCCTAAACTCAGACCACACTGTTGATGTTGATAGTGTGTTTTAAAGCAGCACCTGCATGTCATATTTCAATGCTGAAGAGTTCTTAGTCCAATTCTTAATTCTTAAGAGGGCAGATACCAATCATGTTTAGAATAGACCTGACAAGGACAAACACACATCCTATACAACACATGTAACATTCCAGATAATCACTAGACCCCCTTCTCCTTTTGTTGTGCTTTCCCTCTCGCTTTGGCTTTCCTCTCTCTCTCCTCATGTCCATACCTTTCTATCAGCCCCTCCTTCTTCAAGTGCAAGGCTCTTTTGTTGATTTGCAGAGCAGCAATTTGGCTCCAGCGAGGGGCAGAGGCAAGTAAAATTCTGCTTTGATGACTCTAAATGGGGAGATTATCCAAATGAAAGGCAATTATACAAACCAAACCCAAGCCTCTAACCTTCAATATTTCTGCCTTTTTTTTCTCCAACACAATGCTTGTGCTCCACCATCTCATGCTATTCATCATGCTTCCTATTCGATTCCACCTGTACTATTTTTTTCTCTCTTCTTCTTTCCTCATAATGTCCTTGCTTTCATCAATCTCAACCTTTCCCCTTCTTCTTTAACCTTCTCTTTTATCCTCTCCTCTCTTAACATCCTTGTAATACATTTGATTTTTCTTTTGCCATTCCTGCTGCTTCGCATTTTACTTTTTCCTCTTCTCTACTTTTCTCAAGAGAGCCATTAACCGAAGTGGTCACAAAGGCCCTTTCAGAAAGAGAACACTGATGAGGACATCATATTTCTATGTTGAGGTTAGCAACAACTGCTGATTGGTCATAAACAACCTGAACACAAGCCGAATTAGACCCATAATTTGCTCAATTTAAAAGGGCTCCCATAAACTATGTTGGGTGAAGCGTACAACAGGCAATGTGTCTTGTTGGTTAAGTCTTTTAAGCCAAATGTCTTTGTTATAGTAAGTTCAAATTCATTCTGTGACCTTTGCTGCATGAGTTGTCACACTGAACCCCCCCCTCATGTCGTTGCTGTCATTCACCCCTGTGCTCACGCTAATGAAGCAGAAAGTCAAAAGCTTTGCAATACACCAGACAGAAACTGCAGCTGATAGACAGTGAATAATGGGGACTGGCGTACCGACACACAGACAGACACACACACACACAAACACACACACTAACCTCTCTGTGACAACAGTGTCAGCACAGAACAGAGGGAAAATCTCGAGTTACGGGGTCACTCTGTCTCATTTGTCTTTTTTCCACTCCTCTCCCTATTATTTGCTTGTTTCAAGCCTTTTAGTCTGCGCATCTCTTTTTCTTTCCCTCCCCATCTCACAATTACATTGATAATGACATGGCACCTTTATAATAATCTTTTGTTTTCATTCCAATGTTCCAGCACACCAGAGAGCTGAGGCGTAGGTTTCATGTTGTGTTCTTTCCACAGCCTCTGCCAGGCAGCTAACCTTTTGGCTGCATTCCTTTTGGCACCAGATTGGGATGCGTTTACCTCACACCCAGCCGGAGCAGGGTTTGCCGAAGGGATGATACCTCTGTGCTACTGTAAATCACTAAATAAAGTTGGTATCAACACTGTGTCCCTATTGAGAAGCTAAACTGGACAAACCTGACCACAAGACTAAACGTAGCAGCTAATGGGTACACAAGTACTTTGTTTTTGGTAAGCCAATGGGCAGCTATGATTTCACTTCTTGTTTGCTTTTGAGAAGCCACATGCACAAATAACATTTCAGCATTGTTTTACTTAGGGTGAGAAGAAAAAGATCCATACAAGAAACATGTGGGAATCCTTAACCTGCTGTATTTTACAAAAAGTCTGTTCAGCACCATGGACAGAGACACAGAGACAGACTCAGTGGCGTGCAGAGACTGTACTACACCTAGCTACTATGCCAGAGAAATAGAGATGTTGTTCATGCAAACACAACAGCATTTAAAAAAAGACTGCATAGGTCAAACAGTGAAGGGTGCATGCGAACATAATAAGGTCTCCAAGCCATTCAAACAATCTTTTCTAATGCCTGATCTTGTTTTCCGAGCTGCCTGTCAGTTAATTTAATCTTCGATCAATGTCACCCAAGGGGACCAATAATGAAACATGGTATTCTCCGCATGTAATACGACATGCCACACAATCTGATGCGCAGAGGATTTTAAGGGGGACATTACAGGTTTCAAATGCACACACAGACAAAAGGCACACACACACACACGCGCGCGCGCGCACACACACACACACACACACACACACACACACACACACACACACACACATTCCTCATCCCTCTTTTCATGCAAAATGCCAGCTCCCCTGAACCACAGACACAATTCTCCACGCTCCTTTGGGCTTCTGCTGTCAAGTCTGCTGCCAGAAGAGCAAACAGGCAACATTTATCATGAGCCACAAGATGACGTAATGGTGGTTCATACCGCAGTAGGACTTATAATAAGGTCAGCAGCAGTCTGCAGACAATCTAAATCCCTTTTACGGTAAAAGTTAAAAATAAAAACTCTCTCAATTCCCTGTCACAATGTTATATATAATGTCCATGGAAAACATCTGTTAGGGTCACAGAGCAACAAAAACATCTCATTGTTTACATGAGGGCCAGCTGCCAATAAGCACAAAAAGCAAAAACTGGAGTTTCTGCAGGGCATTATATACTGATTATAAGCCCAGAAGATGGCGTAATATGTTTCTCGTAATAGAAGGTAATGTCATCATGCTAGACTTACTTTCAATACATCTTGCTATATTTCTTATTGCAGAGCAACAGTGCCACTTTGTGGGCATTTAAGAATGCAGCAGGTTACATAAGATTTCAAAGGCCATGCATTACATCATATATCTGTATATTGTATTATTCGTACTGTATATAAGCCCAGTTTTGCACAGCACACATACATTTAAATTATCCATGGGAGAAGACAATTCAGACAGAAAAGGCCGGGTAGCACTTATGTAACCCAGTATGTGACATTCTTATGAGTGTCTTTAAGCCAGGCTATCGTCGTCTTGATTGCACAAGTACATGCAACCACACATGTAAGCATACACCCATGTGGTTATTTATTATATCATGATTTTTTTGAGTGCATTATTAATATACAACGTAGATGTATTCATACTAACATCAACGACTTCTAAATCAATTGAATAATATTAGATAGCACTGAACCAAAAAACCCACTTGTAGAAGCTACAATACTCCATAGCCACAGCCACATTGTATTTGCCAGGTCTGTTTGTAATTTTCAGTTATAAACATATTTTACTCCTATCCATACTGTTCTATTTGTTTCTGCATTACCATTGTCAGAGATGCCGGCAGCCATGCTTTGTCCACTCCTCCTCTTCCTGAGGGCCTTGAGTCTGGCCTGAGAGATCTCTCTGACAAGGGAGGATATGTGCTCCTTGTTGCGGCCACTGTGGCCTGGAGGAGAGGCCTTGGAGTCTCCGTCTCCACTATCACTGCTTCGGACCACAGACGTACCCTGGACGAAAAACAAGTCTATTTCAGTTGATGAGAAACTCTGGAAAAGAATACCAAGACAGAGAATAAAAGTATATACGGCATTGGAATGTAAACAAAATGTACAAAATATGTTGTAAAAAAACCTCGTTCTTCTCTTAAGACCAAAGAGATAAACAGCAGCTGGTAATTGTTTTTTTTACAGCCCTCATCCAGAACAGCATATGTGTGAGTACGCAACATGGTACCCACAGCTGCAGTGGGTAGAAGGCAAAAACAATGCCAGAATTTAAAGTAAAGTGAGACTGCAGCTCTCCCTCTCTATTGCAAGGAAAAGACACATGCATAACAGCCAATAGGAATGCTCTTTGTCTCTAAAATTACCTGTGATTGACCCTGTCTCCTATCAAGGCAAGATTTTCTAAAGCCTGAATACAGAGCCAAAGAGAAGGAGCAGAAGTCTAGTTTTCTCTTAGACCATTTAAATAATGATAAACGATTATTATGGAATTTTTGGCCAACAAAGCCAAAAATCAAGGGCCTACCACAGCTGGAAAAATGAGAATTTTGTTGACTAACTATTCATCAACAAGGCCAAATAAGCGTTGAACTAGAATGAGTTTTAAAAGGTGAAGATTGATTGCTAAGCTAGATGTTTTGTCCATCTACCTATTCCTCATTGAATTAACTCAAAGCATCAAAATCATACAGAAAATGAAATACTTTCCTCTATTTGGTGTATGTTCAAGAATGCTGTGCTAATTATTTCTATGCAAGTTGGATTTTGTAAGCAATGTATTGTACACCAGCTATGAAAATGTTGGATTGTTAATTTCCAATTTTAAAGGTCCAATGTGTAGGAATTTCTCCCATTTAACGTTGAGATCATAAATTGCAATCAACTCTCTTGAGCCATGCAGTTCCAAGTACGTATTATAGCTACGGTAGCCTGCACGCTTCAAAAATAAAACATGAAAGGCGGAGCAGTATGTCCTGTATGTCCCTTACTGGATAACGTATTTGGAAGGAACATGAATATGGAGCGTCTACCCCAGTTCATGCAAGTGAAAATGTAAAATGTTAAGCCAATATACATACTTGGAATTGATGGTGGTGGTAAATATTCATAATAAGGACAAGCTTGTGAACGGGCAACACTGATTTTGATACTGAACAACTAAACACGTAACACACTGGACCTTTAAAACAAAGCTAAATAATTGCAATTCTTACATTTCCATTTTGCCTGGAGAATCTGTAGATAGGTGGTAGAGAGTAAGCTTTCATTCTGTAAAACAAACAGACACAAATAATTGTATTAACATAAATGCATGGTATGGACTGCTTTCCTTACAACACTGATTTATCAACAAAGACATCTGAAATTAGCCATGTAATTCTGTAAACCACAATAGAACTAATGTTCATCTGAAAATGAATAGTTGAGGTTTGAACACTGGGCTGTTCAATATTTGATCAATAAGTAATATACATATATTAATATAATATGGACAGCTTGATAAATATAGTGTGCTTAAGAAGCTGTGGCTTTGTGTATGTGCATGTGAAATGGTAGATATAACACATTTTCTCTATGATTTTGCTTGTTTCTACAGTGTGAAAAATATTCAAAACTTTGCAACAGGCAAGGCAACACTTTTATTCACACACAGCAATGTATCCATCCTTAAAATAATATCTGGAGCTAAGCAATGCAGGTTTCAGGAGATGGGAAAGCAGATATTAGCCCCGGAGGAGTAATTAGTTGCAACACAGGAACACACACGAACACAAACTGTACGGTCTCCAAGAACCATCCCCGGTAGCCATAGTATTACATTTTTACAATCTACGTACTGATGGATACTAATAACTTGCATCATTGGCCAATGCTGTTTATATAAATGAATAACCTCAGGTACCTTGCTCAATAAAAAATGTTTGAGTGAAGACATAAGCACATGGAACCAGACATACTTAGGGTTTTGTAAAAGTTTTCTCTGCACGTCAAGCCCAACTAACCCCTGCTGCTGTGTAGTGAAAGCTGCAGCCAGTACACCAGTGTATCTATCGCAGTATTTCATACCAGCAGTGCAAGACAGGGAGTGAAAGTGAGTTAAGTATTTACAGATGTGGCTTACCCATTGACCCTCCTTGTCATTCGTGGTTTGGTGAAGAGAAGATCACTGTAGGGCAGCTTCTTAAACCTTTCTCTTCCCACAGCCACATACAGCTGACCGCCCTCCAACTGATTCCCATCAGTCACCTGGTGGCCTTCATAGGTGTAGAGACTGGAAAACAGACACAAAGTCAAAAGCCCCATGGTTTCCATCATGCGTTTACCAGTTTGTCAAGGCGCCCCGGAGTTGCAGAGTGTCCTCCCATAATCATCACATGGTCATTTATTAAGACAGTTAAAACATTAACAAGCACACACTGTGTTTATATAGCACCAGAGAAAAGATAAAAGTCCATGTTGACAATGACAACTTAATGCAGTTTTTCTTCATTGATTATGCATTTAAATACAGCAGTGCAAGCAAGTGCTAGAAAATCTGCTGAAATTGCCTGTTATAATAGAAAAACATGCAACGTTGGTCTGAGACTTCTGTCAAGTATTGTTCTTGAGTTAATGACTGTTTATATGTGAAGTGCAAAACATTTTTGCAGTACCTCCGGACACCCCCCAGGACTTTCAAACCCATCTTCTCTGTGATCATTTCTAGTATTCTGTCAAACTGCCCAAGCATCCTCTGGTGTACCAACAGCCTCACGGCAGGGTCCAAGACATCGCCATTTGCTACCACACTAAGTAGAGACAAAACACACAGTTAAATTAAAACACTGTCACAGACTGGTTTCCCTCATCGAATATATCCCTCTGAGAAAATCAAAACAGCATGAATAGGCTCATGTGAAGCAGGGCAAATTGAACGTACAATATTGTGCACGGCTCCTTGATGGGTTTCAGGAATCGAGCCGACACGATGATTCGATTCGGTGGCAGTGGTCTGGCCTGGAAAAGAGTGATACAAAGAGTAAAATATGGCAAAGATCATGAAAGATTATCTGGTACACCGATTGCCTACATCTGGTATGGAAAATGAAGCTAAGAGTACATAGAGAAATGCCTATCACGATATAAACACACATATAATTATAGTCTGGGTCCTGATAACAGGTAACCTAAACGTGCTTTGAAAGCTTGTTTGCAGATCAGTGTGTCCAGTTGGGATTTAAGGATAGCGCTTGTTTCCCAGTGGAGACTCAGAACAACAGACATGTGCAAACCTTAGGGACTTTTGCTTTAGAGACCAGTGCTAACACTGGGTTCAATATTTATTTCTAGTTGGTAAGGACAACATTTAGGCTCCTAAATATAGATGTCCATGTCAGGGTTGCTAACAGGGCTAAAACTGTAAGTCCCCTAGAGCAGAGCTAGGGGGTCCTCAGAGTCACTGCAAGGGGGCCTCCAAATTATTGTTAATTTTTAAAACTTTTTTCAAATTAAAATGAATTTAACATTATTAGCACATTTAAATATGAAAGGTAGCCATCTATAGATACAGTTAATCCTAAGGAATCACTGTGTCACATGTATTTAACATTAAAATGTTTTAACACACCAACACATTATGTTGACAGCTTGGTATTTTATGAACTAAAAAGGTATATATATATATAAAGGCTTTAGGCAGCCCTACACTTTATTGTAGGCCCAGCTCAATATGCAACTTCATTTTATACAATATTAGTAGTAGGAGGTCCCTTCTCTGTCACACCTTCAGTTAAGGGGTCCTTGGTTTAAAAAAACATTGAAGACCCCCTGCTCTAGTGGCAACAGTTTGATGTAGCACAATATATTAATTGTAGACAACAAAATGTTTATCCATTTACAAATCCACTAATACACTATATAATACATTTTTTATCGTTTTGCTGTGAGAGATTTCAATACATGGCAGTGTTTGAACTATATCATGGCCTTTTTTTTTCTTTATACAACAAACAGCCACCCACAAATAGTCTATGAACAAAGCATCAGGCTGTCTTTGACATTTCACATGAACAACGGTTAAAGTTACTCAGGCTACCACAATTCCTCCGTTCAATTAGGCCTGAGCGACGCACCCAAAGCTTCCATCCTTAACAAACAGCCATGTATATTGGCTCTTCCAGTCTCTCCACTGCTGGCTGTTGCAATTTAACGGGAGAGAGGCGGAAGAGGGGTTAGGATCGTTATCGGTCTCTGATGAGCTGTTACCAACACCATCTTCAGCCAGAGAGGACAATATTTCTTCAGCTTGTGTTGTCACACTGGCGGGAGGTTTGCTAACAGGGCTGGCAGCAGGTGAATTGGTCGTGCTGGTGAACGTCATCGCTACAAATTTTTCTTTTTGCCATGGCTATATGATGCTAACTGCAGAATGGATTTCAAGGACTTTGCACACCGATTAATGACCTCCAACGTTTATATTTTTTCTATGAATCTTTGACTAAACATTGACCTCCTAGCTCCCCTGTAGTTCCCACCCTAATACATTGTACAAAAAACATTGTGTGAAATATAAAGCTTTTACCCCTGATGGCAAGGAGAAAGAGCTATTGTACACACTTAAACATTCTGTCTTTCATCTCTGGGACAGCAAAAAACGGAGCCCTCTCTGTAATCCTTTGAGGTTGTGAGGTTGCAAAGAGTGAGCACTGCAGTTCCTGTCCCATAACACCTGGTAACCCACTGGGACTCTACAACTAAGATTTGGATCCTCTGAGTGAGAAACAAAGCGAGAGATAAGGAAGAACGTATATTAAAAGTCTTCTGGGGCCTGTGAGTGCACCCTGGCAACAGAGATGTGAAGTCCAGGGGTAGATTTAAAAAAAACTTCCTTTATAAGAACAAAGTGTGAGACATATAAAGAAGTATACCAGTAACAAAGGCATAGACACAGACACTAACTGCATATGGTGAGGATCTTATAATACAGAAGATCACTAACAAAATGCATTTTTATTTACATAGTTGCCAAAAAAACAAATACTGCTTGATAAAAAAAAAAAAATAATGAAATAGACTAGTAGAAACCCCAAAATCCAAGCCAGGAACAAACCAAAAACAAGCAAGGGGAGGCATGAATCACTCACTAGGGAGCCATTAAAAGCACTAGATTTGTTTTATAGGCACATGATCTTTGACTGTATGCCGGAAGAGTCCCCTTTTGCCCATGTACACATTGCATTTGGCAAAAAGCACCATTCTTTACCGTTAGTGCTGAGAAGAAACGTCACTTTCAATGCTGCTTATACACTTGACGAAATTGCACACTCGATTCCATCTAGAGAGTGCAGATGCTAGATGCAGCTAAATTATAAAGCAAAGTCAGTGCTAATTTATGAAGGATTTTGGGTATAACAAGGTGCTACATCTTGGTGAAAATTACTATGACCCATTCTCATTTCACTTAAACACTAAATTAATCTACCAGCATCACTGTTTACTGTAACCAGCAGGTTAATTAAAGTGTAGTCTGGATCAACTGGTTCCGCTCTCTGTGTGATCCCGTTCTCTCTTTGCTTAGGATATACAACATACTTCGATCTAGCAAGCCACATGCTAAACATGGTAAGTTTTGAATAAAATATGGATCATGCATAAGGCAGGCAGTTACTCTCTAACTGGGATGTTTTGGAGGAAACTTACACAGCGATACACTGGTGAGAGCAAATTACATTTAACCATGTATCCAGCTAATTTACATAGCTCACATACTGTACTGTGTGCACAGTTAACTTAATTTAACATTGTATGTGGTGTTTTCTTTTCCGGGAAGCAAATCCATTTTGCTGAGCCACAGTCACCGCGACCATAGCTTAGCGCCGGCCAAGACGATTGTGATTGGTTTAAACTAAGAAATGCAAACAACCCAGAGCAATTTTTTGCTCTGGGTTGTTTGTGGGGTGTAGCCAGACCTTACTCCACAGCGTGTTGGAGATAGGGCTGGCAATGCAAGACTACTTGAAGTGGGTCCTCTCAATTCCACCTAACCAAACAGAGCAACAAAGAAGCAGATTGCAAGGTAAATGGAAATTTAAGAACCATAGAAAATGGAGTATAAACTAAAAAAAGAATAATTTATTCATAGCAGGGACTATTGTCAGAAGCTGGGTTAATAATATGCCACATACAGAATAGTACATCTGAAGCAGTAACCTTCTTATAATGAGCCCTTCCTATAATTCTCCAAAATCAATAAGGACAAGAAACAAACTTGCCAACCATTCAGCCGGCTAAGACTTCTCATCATTAATCGACACAATCAGGCAAGTTAAGTGGGGCAGTGAGGGGGAAGCAGGGTCCTTGTAAACTAAATTGGCTCTTCTTATGCTTGCCACGTAATCACAGCAGCAACAACAAGCCCTTGAGGTTACCTGTGATGAATGAGCTTATAGCGGATGATAAGAAAAAAAATCAAGGCCACAGAGCGCAGTTGCTGATTCATTTTGTGTGATTAACATGTTACAGTGAAGAAAAGCAGGACACACACACAGCCAGTGCTGTCTGTGGCCAGAGCCAAAGGTTAAAGTCAAAGAAAGAAACGGGCTGCACACTTGTAGTACAGAATACCCTGACACACATTAATTTGTTGCCATGTTGTCACCATGACAACATGAATAGGGTTAATAGTTTTTGGTAATGGGTGTTAGTACACACATCTGTGCCTTCCCTAGAATAAATGATGTTATGAAAAGCATAACTCATTTGGAAAGATGACCTGAAGTTGACTTTTAAAAACAGAAACAATATACCCTTGAACTAGATTTTAAGCTGCTATTTCACCTGTGACTTCATAGCTGGTGATTAAAGATGCATTGAAAAGGAGGGATGATTATGATCCATAAATCAATAATGCATGGCCATTGAGACCACAACGTAGTGATTCTTCACAGCAAACAATGAAGATAAATGCTAAACATAACACCTTGCTTAAGTGATCTTTCTAAAACCTTTACACTGTGGATGGGAGCAGGAGTGCAGAGGTGAATCCTCATGTATCTTGCATTTAGTTGCAGTTTCAAATGTAAATTTGGATTGAGTATGAGGGCTGTAACTGAAACCCTCGCCGGTGACAGGTTTCATTTATCTCTCAAATATAATGCAATAAACTGAAAGCAATTCAAACAATGTGTCTATGATCAAGGTTCTCATGTGCCTACTAACTGAGCTTGCATTGCTGGAAATTAGGAACAAAAGAAAAAACAACTAAAACAAGTTCAGTATGGTCATTGTTTTCGTGTCTGGCAGAGACTTAGTAATGGATTTCTGTCATGGACATATACTAGCTCACTGTGAAGATGTTGTCCAGTCCCCAGTGTGTGTGAGTGAGTCAGCAAGTGACTGACATAGTCAAGTGAGGCTATTATTGATTCTTACTGCTAAAACTAAAAACCAGTGGGTGGATTGGTACCTGAAGATCTTCTCTGGCAAGGGCATGTGGGGATTCACAACACTGCGAGGCTATTTGGATGATTGACAGGACAATGTGAGTTATGTAAACGGGTTACAGCTCTGCAGGTTGTGTTTATGTGAGGCCAAAGATGATAAAGATTGGAACTTTCAGGCATTCACAATTCACTAGGAAACACAGTTCCTACATGGTAATTCCTATTTGATGTGGATTATGGATGAATTCATCTTCATTTCAAGCTGAGTTCAGGTCTCAAAGCTAATCCACACGTGAACATACCGCTATTCACTACAACTGTTGCACTACTTCCTTACGACAGAGTTCCTGACTACTACTAACTACTACCTTTTAAAAGAAGGTGTGCTTACTTTAGCAGAACTTTGACATTACCTGCATGGGAAGAGTCTGCATCATCCTCTTCCTTCTGGAGCCTATCTGTAGGTAACTACAAACAAAACAAAGTAAAGTTAGACTCAGCACCCTGATTTTTAACAGTGGTACAAATTTTTAACTCATCAATTAAGAAATATTATTTCATGTCATTAATTAGAAATGTAAATGTGAGAATACTTTTCTTTGCTGCTAGCTGTGCTGCCAAAACATGGTTTAACGTAATCTAGGCCTACCTCTAATTTTATTAATAGTCAGTGTGTGGCCCCACATTATGCATTCTAAATTTAAAAAAAAAAAAACATTATTAAAAAGGTTAGTTGGAGATTAATTTTTGAATCTCTTCAATTAGATCTGATTTTCCCCACAATTCCTCTGGGTATTAAAGCAAAACCTGAATGGTATGAAGTGAAAGGAAAACAGGATGGTGACTATGGAAGTGCATATATTCTACCAGTTCTGCAGCAGATAACATATACAGTATACCTTGCATTAAAAAAAAACTATGTCAGTCAAGTAGCATGGTGACAGTACACAAACGTCATGGCCCCGAATACCTTCGCATTTAACTTTGTCACCTCTTCATGCTAAGAATAACTCACTGCCCAAATCTCATTATCTGCAGTATAAATCCACTTATTTTTAGGCCACAGCAGAGCCCTCATCTGTTTTCCTGCTGTGACTTAGCACTGTGCAAAACTGTTGAGTCAACTATGGTCTTAACGTTAAGACCATAACTGAGTCAACAGGTCTGACAATCAGTGACATAATGATTTTGTATGGCTGACTGACCACATTGTCATTGACTGTGGGATCCAGTTAGTGTATGTCAAATAAGATTTTAATTAGGCTACTTAATATTAAGAGTAATTACAATTGACCAGCATGCCTTCCTGCAGGAAATAGGTCTACTGCAGTAGATGGGTTAAACCTGGTCAGCCACACTATGCATGTAAAACTGTAACCGTAGCCTACTGATAATCTTCAGGCTTAGTCAGGGTGTAAAAAAAACAACAATTTGAAAGTAGTAACTTGTCAAACGTAAGTCTTACTCCATCCTTTTGAATCTCTCCCTCCCAGCAGCGACGTACTGCTCCCCGCTCTGCAGGCTCTCCAAGCAGTCCACCTTGTGGCCTCCTCTCGGTGTGTAGATGTTTCTCACCGCTCCAAATGGGGCTTTTATCCCACCGGTCACCTCTCGCAGCAAAGTCTCAAAATTGGACACCCTCTTTTGGTTTATTACAATCCGGCGAGCGTCGTAGTAAGGGTCGCCGTTTCGGTACATGAAAATGTTCTTCACGACGGGCTGTGACAAAAAGTTTGGCTTCTCAGAGCCCATCGTTGTGCGTAAAAGCAAGCTGTCGCGCGACAGAGAGAGAGATCCTTGTTATAATAAACTTACAGCAGCTTGAGCCCAATTGCGAGACAAACGCTTAAAGTCCATTATAATAACGTTAGAGCTGGTCCATCCTGGCCAAATTATTAGGGTTGAGTGGGGCTAAACGCGGCACCAGATCTTCGAAGTGGACAGTTTGGACACAGGAGCGATCAGGGCGAAAGGCGACCGGCGGGTTAAAGATGAGGTTACTGAAACAAACATATGAGCACATGCATCAAACTGTTGATGTTACCCGGCGTTATGTCAACGCTCCATACGTTTAACAGACTCTCAATCCGTTACATAGGGAAACGCCGCAGAGTTATTCGCTTCGCGTGCACCGCTACGCAACAGGTGATGGTTTGGCCAAACGGCTCTCTGTAGTTTCGCCAGGATGTATGCTGGGAGCTGTATAGTATCTGTTGGGACGTATCCATGGGAACGCGCGGCCGTTTTCTCACCACTTACCGGGAGCTTCACACATCCGTAACGACCAGGGTGTCAATCATTAAATGATAAGTAACAACACGTTTATTTAATAAAAACGCGCACTGTCAGTGTAGGAAACAAAGATGCATGAAGAGCGCTGTCAGTAGAAGAAAAAAAGTGGAAACAGTTGTTAGACTTAGACGATGCAAAACCCATGCAACAGCCGTGTGAGAAAGGTAATTGGGCATCAAGAGAATTGGAAACCCAGCGTTACATCTCGAGAGTGGAACAAAAAAACATGTTTGTTCTGTTTAACTGTGTTGCGTAACAACAGGGATATGTCCTTAAAGTGTTCATATTAATCTCATTTTTTGGTTTATAATTGTATTGCATGTAATTGTTTTTAGAGGTTATATCAGAATAGGTTTACATGGTTTAATTTTCAAAAAACACTATTTTTGTTGTACTGCACATTCCTGCAGCTCCTATTTTCACCCTGTGTGCTGAGCTCTCTGTTTTAGCTACAGAGTGAGGCATTTCACTTCTATTCTATTTTTCTTGGGAGTCGCACATGTGCAGTAGGAAAGGACTACTAGCCAGTCAGATGCAGAGTATGAGGGCGTGGCATGCTAGCAGCTAGACAAGCATTCACGGAAGCAAAGGCTGGACTACAATAGAGCTGTTTAGAGCAGTTTGTGAATTGGGGTGGACTTTGGGCTTTTTTTACTCTGTAAACCTATAACATGCACACAAAAAAAACAATAAAGAAAAGGGAAAAAGCCAAAAAGCATTATTGTCAAGTGACACGTTTCTTGTTGCAGAAATTAAAGCCAGATGTGTTCATAATATAACCCTATGTGTCTGGATAATTAGTTTTAATGCAATGTCTTTAATGTATATGCATGTAAACATTTCCTAACTATATGGCGCCATGCAATATTATAGCCTACATTATGTATGGATAGGCCTAATTGCGGCAAAGCTAGCCTATCGTTTAAATTAAAAGTTTGGTCAGCTGCTGTATGGTACCAGAGAGATAATCATGACCAAAGCCTCTTCTTACTTCTTTCCCTCCTCCTTCAATGATTTAGAATGTTTATATGCACACTAATATTTAACCCTCCTGTTGTCCTCGGGTCAAATTTGAGAAAAGAATCGGAAAAAGTGACAAAAAAACAAACAGCAAAAACATTGGGAAAAGTGACAAAAAATTGCTAAAAGGTTTCTATCAAAAAATAATTTAAAAAAAACCTCAAAAAGTGACAAAAAATGTTGAATAAAATTGACAAAAACGTTGAGAAAAGTGTAGAAAAAGAACAACAAAATGTTGAAATTTCAAACCAGAAAAACACAAAGTTGCAGGTCGACGGGAAAACAACACAAGGGATAACTATTTTTCCAGAATATGACAATAAAGCGAAATTTGTGCAAGAGCAAACTCAGACTGAACACATAGTCTAGCTTTCTGGATTTACCCTGCAGAGATCTGAGGAGAAGTAAACTATAGTCCTCATAAATCCACCAGAGTTTAAAATTCCAACAAAAGGAAAGCAAAAGGAAACGGACAAACATGCATCCGGCAGAATTTCCTGTGGCACAGGAGCAATCCCTAAAGTGGAAAGTCAAGGATATAGACTTGTGTCGTCAAGTCCCCTTTCATCATCAGCAGCAATCAGCGGCAAAATTACCGCTCTATTGAGACATGTTGGGTGTCAAGAATAAACTCAGTCAGGGCCAAAAGCCCCAAAAGAACATTAGTGTGCTATAGTAGATGTTGTGATATGCTATGTAATGGGTACAATAATGATGTTTGTTGTTGTAACCTACAGCAATAGAGTCGGCTACATTGCACAGCTGCACCTCAAATTTTCACTTGAGGCCACATGATGGTGCCGTTTCATTTAGTGTGCTAGAATTCAAAAATTGTTAGCAGGGGAGTAGCTGCAAAACATAATTTCTTAAAGATCATAGATTACTGAAATGTGATTGTATGCTCAAAATATTAGAATATATAGTCTACAACAGCAAACTGGCCCCGAGCTTAGAATATAATGTAGAAGTTGCAGTCATGCTTTTAGGAGCTACTTTAAAGACACATATCTAAAATGTTTTAGAGAGAAGGCCAGTACACATGTACTACAGGATTAACAATGGAGCTTATTAACATAAGGCTAGGCCTATATACACATATATGTACATATATACATATACACATATCTATACATACAGTATATACATATACACACATATATCCATATCTATACATACAGTGTATACATATATATATATACATATATATATCTTTTTTTGCAGAGAGTGATAGAAAACATGGGGAGGTAGAGGAGGTTGACATGTGTCATCCTGATGCTAAAACTTACATAGGTATCAGATTGATTAGTTATGTTATATACAGGCACTGCTATTAAGGAATTATAATTGTGTCTTAAAAAATTAAAGAAAGGCTTTAAGATGGCCTTAATTGTTTTCTTCTTGTGTAATTCTGTTGTGTTTTCAGTTTGATTTTTGGATAGTATTTTAGTGCTTAGTATTTTACTGAAAGCAGTTGTCACATTTTAAATTGTGTAAGTTTATGTTTTGTATCGGTCTTTTCAACATCTACCAGTCAAAGAGATATAAAGGACGCATGTAAACAATGAATTTGTTTACAGTTCATCAATTGATTGGAATTTGATTATTATTACCCAGTAGCTTGCCAAACATTCTTTATCCATGGCTGATGGCAAATATGTTCTCTTTTTGGATTAAGGCAGCTGGGCTTTTGCATGAATGTGTTGGCTGTGATGTGTGACAATGACTGTGAACATACAGTATTCTAAATGAGTGATATGTAGTACAGGTGTTTTGTCAGTAGAGGGCCCTGTATGACAAAAACAAGCCACGCACAAACTCTCACACAAACACACACACACACACACACACACACACACACACACACACACACACAGAGCGTCTTACTATCTTTGTGTGGACCTGTCAGTGACATAATGCATTCTCTGGCTATCCATCACAACTAAATGCCTAACCTTAACCCATACCCTCACCCTAACCATAACTTAATTCTAACCCTAATTCTAAAACCAAGTCTTAACACTCAAACAGCCCTTGAAAGTTGTGGGGTCCACTCTTTTGGCCCTTTTAACCATGCATGCAAGAGTGTGAAACTGCATGTACACATTTATAACCACACAAACAGTCGTCTTAAATGGCTCAGTGGCTCAGCTTAAGTTGAGTCACTTGATAATTACTGGATAGGGAACGTAGTATTTTCATAGTATATAAGTTCCCAAATAATGAAACATTGCTACTGTGCTTGACTCCCTTCCACAGACTGAAGAACAATTACTACAGCTAAACAGGAAGTCAACTGCCATCGTGGACGGCCCAGGTCATCACTGTAAGTCTTAATCCTCAAATAGCCCTTGAAAGTTGTGGGGTCCATTCTTTTGGTCCCACAAAACTTTCTGGACCCCACGTTTGTAGTTAAACGGGAACACACACGCACACACACTTTGGAGCACTCTTGCTCTCCTGTCTCTCCAAATGTCAGCTTCTCTAAGTTTATAGGACCTACTTAGAAAGTAAGTTTCAAGAGCAGGCGTTGTAACGTGCCTTACAATAAAAGACAAAAACATAAAAAGTAAGAGAGTAAGAGACTTGAGAAGACAAAAACATAAAAAGTAAGAGAGTAAGATACTTGAACTGAGACATATTGCAAAAGAAAAAGTACAATTAAATGAGAAACTAATTAAAAGCAAATGCAAAACAAGTGGCTCTCTTTTTAAAGGTGTCCTCAGTGTCCACAACCCTGATTAATATGAGGACAAAGCCAATATCACATAGTGCTTTGACCTCTAAAAAAGAAAATCCTATTCCCATATCCTTTCAGTTTTAACGTCAGTAGCAAGACATGCTATTATACATAATTGCTGTGGTTTATTGGATGTGATAATGGGACCTTTTAAATCCAATCCTTGCATGGCCAAAATTGGTTTGCAATCGTCATAGCCAGACAACATTTAGAAAACCACACAGCTAACATTTTTCAGGGCCCTTTACCAGTGTCAACAAATGGAGGAAAGGTGGAATCCAAAAAACAATAAATGTAAAAAACGAATGACAGATAGAATTAATGGTATGGGTGACATCAACAGGTTTACTGTAACACATTGTCAATGGGTTTAGAGCAAGTTGGATTCAATCCGATATACAATTACAACACTATTTGAATGTATCTTAATGCTAATGTGCCATTTTCAGCTTATCTGATCTGTTTTATGAAAGTTGTAGGATGCCAACATTAGAGGCTCACTGAGTGGGTAATTATTGTGGATTACAGAACAATTACAAAGTAATAATTTACTTTTAAAAACCCTGTTATTAAGAAGGACAAAATTAACAATTAAATACAAATATACGCATTTATTATGCCGTTATAATTCCCTTTCAAGCTGTCGTCTGTTTAAGGATACTCTAAGCACATCAAGTTAACATGTCCAAACAGGGACAAAGGGTGCACAGGGATTTTGTGCTGGGTCACTGATGAAATAGGGAGAAATTACTTAAAGATGCATTGTATGAACAATGTTTTTTTACGTGTTTTCCTCTTTGCGTCTGATACAGAAAAACTATAATAAGAAACTACTGAGCAAGACAATAATTATACAACACTTTTTTTCACGCACAACAGGAGGCTAGACTGTCCAGCCCTAAATAAATATGACTGGTTCCTTTTGCAAAAGGTCAGTAGTGTATAAAGGTTACAAAAATAAAAGTGTCAGACCACACGCTGATCACAACAGAAGTCAATGTATCTGAAAGCGTTTTAAACCATAATCATCCCCAAAGGCTGTGTGCTAGATATTGGGCAATCAGTCTATGCAGATTGTTCCGAGACAATGTGTTTTGACTCTCTTGTTATTTTAATGAACACTGTTGATTCAGGGTCATGCTAACCAATCTTCAAAAAGCTCCCAATTAAAGGTACTCTTCACTACATTTTGTCTGTTCTTACGTTTCCCTGTTTGTGCTTTCAGTACAAGACATGCATGTAGATCTGTTTGGAGGCTACACAACCAATGTATAATTTTGGGATATTTAACACAATATTAGGATGGACAATAATCTTTATCTATTTTGTGCAGTGTAAGCGGTAAAGAGCGTTAAAGACACTGTGCATAATTATACAGGGGAATGTGTTGTAGGATGCATTTTACAACTCTGATTGTTAATTGAGTGAGTACATCGTAGGGCTGCACGATTATGGCCAAAATGATAATCGCGATTATTTTGATCAAAATTTTGATCGCGATTATTCTCACGATTATTTGTTGATTTTAACCAAAACAAATTTTATTGTCACATAGGCTATTTATAACTGCGAGAGGGAGTGTGATGGACGCTACTCACAGAGAGACGGCTGATCATTATGAACAGGTCCAGCACGGGTCGAACGGCGGATACACACGACGTGTGTATGAAACGTCTGTATCTTCACTGCGCTGCATTTTTATGAACTATGATATTCTGGCCATGGGTCACATCTCTGGTCCAGGTCCAGGCTTCGGTACAGCAGCTCCGTCTCCCACGCTATTACTCTACCAACTGAAGTTAGCTGCATTCAAAAACTTCTTCTGTGTTCTTCACCGTGGCGGCCGCGATAACAGTTACCCGCGGAAACACTGGTACAAATACAGGTTTGCCCCCTCATACTTAACAATATACAGCTGTGTTAATGAAAAATTAAAACTGTAGACAATATCAGAAGTGTGACCGGCGGCCGCTGTGTGGGGGGCGCGGAGAGTAAGAGGAGAAGAGTAGGACAAGAGAGCGTAGAAAGACCAACACAGGCACGGCTTACAGACGAAATGGGTCATGTAACGCAAAATTAAACCGTATCCATATAAACAGCATTGCAGCGGATGTGAGGACATTAGCACCGGTGCGTCCTAGAAGAGCTAACAGACGCTACTAGCTAACAGCTACACAGACACTAACTAGCACCACTAGCACTGGTCACTGCTGTTGTCTGAAAAACAACAAATGGGACAAAGGGTTGCGTTTCTGGTAAACTGGTAAACCTTGAGACGACGTATAACCGACTGCTATCTGTTGAGTTTCTCCACGTACTCTGTCCTCTGTGACTGTCTACATCTGAAAACTAGCTGCACGGGGTGCAGGGAACTACTCTGACTGGCTCATGAGCGATGGTAGTAGCGGAGATTGTTTGCAAAAAACCGGAGCGTTCTAGAATGACGCTTTATAAAAAATAATCGCTCGATCACGCAATTTGATCGTGTGGAAGTCCAAATCGTGATCGCGATTAAAATTCGATTAATTGTGCAGCCCTAGTACAGCGGTTGAACAAGTTAATATATTATTCAGTTATTCAATTTTACAATAATTGGGGAATACTTTATCAATCATAGTCTCACATTGCCAGACCTACCTCCACAGTGTGAAGAAGGAGGGTCTGGCTAGGCCACACATCATTCCATGATGGGAGAAAAACGCTCTGGTTTATTCGTTTATTACATTAAACCAATCACAATGGTCTTGGGTGGTGCCTGACGGAGCAACGGTCCTCTGCAAAATGATCTCAAGAAGGAACTTGTTTTGATGGAACGTGTCTTCGTTCAAAAGTTAATTTAGTCCTCAGATAGTCTAGATACCTGGATCTGGTCTGGATTTACCCTGAAATCTGAGGAGCATTTAACCATAGTCCTCATAATTCAACGAGAGTTTAGAATGCCAACACAAAGAAAGCGGAAAGTAACGGACATCTGTACGGAAATTTAGGAACATCCGGCAGAATGTTTGGCGGCACCTAAACCATCCTGAAAACGAGACATCCTCAATATAGACCAAATCAATTGTGATCATTGTCCATCCATCCATCCATTCTCAACCGCTTATCCAGGGTCACGTCGCGGGGGCAGCAGCCTCAGCACTGGACCCCGATACTTCGCTTTCTGAGCCACAGTAGCTAACTCTGACTAGGGAATCCGGAGGCTTTCCAAAGCCAGGGTGGAGATATAATTTCTCCACCTAGTCCTAAATCTTCCCCGAGGCGTCCTCCCAGCTGGACGTGCCTGGAACACCTCCCTAGGAAGGCGCCCGGGGGGGCAGCCTTACCAGATGTCAGTGCCATCTCGTCCACCTTGTACCCTGGAACTCGTTCTTTTGGTCATGACCATAGGTAAGGGTATGAAGTAAAATTGACCGGTAGATCGAAAGTTTTGCCTTCTGGCTCAGCTCTCTTTTTGGTGCGTTTAAGCAAATCCAATACCTCTCCTGCGGCTACGATTCTCCAGCCAATCTCCAGCTCCACTGTCTCATGACTTGCGAACAAGACTGAGGTACTTGAACTCCTTCACCTGGGGTAAGGACTCATTGCCCACCCGGAGTAGGCACTCAATCAGTTTCTTGCTGAGAACCATGGCCTAAGATTTAAAGATCCAGTAATTGCTGAAGGTCCCAGGCCGATGATGCCATCAGGAACACATAATTCGCAAAAAGCAGTGATGAGATCCCAAGCCCATGAAACCGCAACCCGACCCAAACCCAACTACGCCTTGATATCCTGTGCATAAATACCACAAACAGGTTTGGTGAACCTGGAAGGAGCCCGACTAAAGGCTGATGTATGCTTTTGCGTTAAATTGACGGCAGTGTTACATACATAGGTACGTGGAGATACCGAACGTATGCCGGACCCTACGCTGTAGGCAGACGTGCACCTCTCAAAAAATGCAACTACACATCATGGCAGCCATGACTTGGTATCATTGCATTTCCCCCTACGTATTTCCTGCTGCAGATTTCCGACCATGGTAAAAAAGCACAAGGGAGACACTTTGTTTTTCCCACTATGCCTCTCTAGAGTCCTCGCAGCAAAGCTAATCACCGTCACTCTCTCACTCGCTCTACCACACACTCCCCAAAGACGCACACACCAATGCACAAGAAACTTCAGGCCACTTACGTAGGCTACGGGGAAAGCTCTGCGAGGAGGACTATAAATCAGCCTTTACTGCCGAGAACCAGAGGCGGCGTCAGACAATTTTTCCGGGGCTTCAGCCCCAAATGTTTTGAGTGTATCCCCAAATGTATTTTGAAAAGTTGAATGACAAATATGAAAACGGACAACAGCCTATACAAACCCCCAAAATCATAGGTTGCCTTATTCAGCTGTGAAAGGTGTAATTTTCAGAAAAATTTGAGCAAAATTAAATACATTAATGCCATCAACACAATACTACTGATTTAATTTGAAGTTACCGTGCGGTAACGTTTCCAGTCTATGGGTCAGACTCAAACACACGGAGCTCTGAAGCAGACCTGTGCATCACTTAGTGTCCACTCTCTCTGTAAAAATAAAGATGAGCAGCGCGCCTTCCGTGGTCTGTGCAGCTTCAGGTTTATAATGGACGCGCTCTGCTGTGTACATGTGTCGCGTTTGTGCTCCATGTATTTCTGCCGTAGTTTTGGTTTTCCAACCCCGGTGTGGAGCAGCGAACAGCCACTTCCCTGAACCTTGTGTCATTTAGAGACCAGGGACCCAAACAGGGCTCTGAGATTGTCAGAAGGTCTGAGCTCCGCCATATCAGCAGAGCAATCACATAATGCACAGCAGACTACGATGCAGGTTGATTATTTTCTGAAATACAGTGACTTTATTCTTGTAATAGCCTATTATAACTTTATTTTGCTCAAAATATCACAACTCCTCCAAATCTCAGAGAGCACAGATGGGATGAGTTATATTTCAAATGTGCATTAAGTTTTGAACATGAGCAGAAATCTTGCTCAAACACATCTGAAATATTACAGTCCAAGGGTTTATTAATTCATTAAAATAAATGAATGTATCATTGAAGTGAATAATTGTTATATGCACATTTGAGATTAATTCCTCAACAGAAGATGCAAAAGAGGAGGGAATAGTAAATTATGCCAAGCTACATGTGTGCTGACTCAGATTCAGATAAACCGTTCCATAATGTTTCTATATTTGGATTGTAATCTAGGTTTCCCTTTACATAAAGATATTTCCAGCATACATTGATTCAGAAAAAGGTATAAATAGGTGCATACACATTCACGAGAATGCAGGAAATTAAGACCCCCCACATCATCATCTAGCTAACAAACTAGAGGTAAAATGAACATGCACACACTATTAACAAGCTGGGCGAGCCAATCGCTGTTTTGCATTGCAATCAGTTTAGTTAAATGGGTCCGCTCACTTTGGGCGAACATGGATTTGATTGCCCTGAGAAGGGACCCCTCACCTCATACTCTCGCAGTACCTCGTGATTATGTAAAATGGTAAATGCAGTTTTCAATAATAAATGTCAAATTTGTTTCAATTTGGGAATTAAGCTTCATATGATTGCCAAAATGTTAGAATGGTGATGAAATGTACTGTCCAGGAGAAAACATGTGCAGCAGTTTTATATGCGTCCTTGTGTGCCCTTCTATAAAACCACTGCAGTACTAAAGAGAAAGGGATAAAAATTAGGAAAGGGAATATTAATCACTAAATAAAGTTACGAAAAGGCCACAGAGATGGGCATTTTAAATTTAATAATTTAATTATCATACTTTTTATTTGACAGTACCAATCAAAGCCATACAGTCAGAAACACCACAAGGCACAGTACAGCAGCACAGGCATACAGTTAGGGACATAATTAACCCTTCAGTGTGTTACATGTACCACAAGGTGACAACAAGTCATTGCTGACAAGTTTGAAAAAAATGTATATGGTCTCTGATTTAACAGAAAGTGTTTATAAGAAGAAAGTTTATATGGATTCCCATGTAATTCTCATCAAAGTCCTTAAGGCTAATATGTATCAACTTCACAGAAACAAAGCAATAATCCACATATACTCTGTAATCTTGTTGGTCTTGTTATTCAATATCATACAGTACAATGCAATACAATCCCCTCTACATTACATTTACTTACACATATATATAACTTAAATTACTTCATATATTACATTACATACTACCTATTCGCAGCTCAATACAAAGCAGCTTTGAAACACTTAATAAGATAATGTAAACAGTAACATTAAAGCTTTATGCTTTCTGGAAATGTGACAGTCAGAGCTTTTAAATCATCACCTGAAAACTTTGTGAGAATATAAACACACAACTAATGTTCAATTAAACTAAAGTGAAATGTGCAATGGCACTGATTTGTTATAATGGGGAAGAGAGATTGACCCCCGCAAGATGAAGTTAACAATCAAGTGGTCTGTAGACATAAAAGAAAGACATTTTCTTTAGTCTTTGGTTGATTACATCAGCAGTGTGGCTGATGATGTTGTTATATGGAAGTTGCCATGATTAGAAGGGAGCGTTTGTTCACTAATAGGCTGACTATTTAGGTCTGATTACAGACAGGCCCAGTTTTAATATTTTTTTTAAATATATTCACCTCATGTGTTGGAATTTGTTGGACAGTCTGGCTATACACTACTATACATGGTCAAATTATGTTTCTGTTGGTCCATCCAACATGACTGAAGGCAGACAGCAGTAAGCGGAAGTGACTATTTTCAGACAATCAATAGTATTGATTTGTAACTGACGAGTCCTCAGTGAGAAATCTCAGATGATGTTTTTTCAGACATTGTATTAGTTTATTCAGACGATGTTATGTTGGTCTATTGATGTAGCAACCGTTCTTTCCTGTCCATTGTTTTGGTGTAACAAAAGTATGTGTCTTTTTCTCAAAGTCTACAGGGATTGTGTGTATAATAACAGTCTTTGAAAAGAGCAAGTACATACAGACATATAATGAACAAGACATGGATTGGGATTCAGTGAAACCTGTCATCATGACTTACTGCTAAATGGAAAAAAATGGAAACATTTTGAAAGAATTTCAACTATAATTTCAGTAATATTGTTTTGAGAATGAGAAACTAAAAATAAAATAAACATGCTACCTACTGCTTGACAATAAAAAAACTAAGAAAGTAAAGAAAAAATAGAAATGATATTACAAAAAAAGTTAGTTCCAAAAACAGATCCTGCATTTTGGAAATTAACACTTCCAGATTTTGTGTCCAAAATATTCACCCAATAACCATAAACCAATTACTATTTACTGTGCATACCTGCCTCAAAGAAATCCCATTCTAATCCCATTCATAAAGAGTTATGTATTTAGGTCAGAAGCAGTACGAACACCACATTACAGGTTTGACTGAATCCCATTTACTAGTGTCAACACAATGGTGGAGAGGGTCAATGCACAGCTTCACACATCCACTGCTGAAATTAAAGCACACTACAATAGTTTTTTTCGGCACTTTTAATCTCCCATCACCCTGATCAACACAAATGGCTATTTCTTTTTTCTTTCTATCTCTTCAGACCTTTGCTGTGCATGCATTCATCCACCCAAAGTCCATACTCTCATTCTCTCTCATTTTCTCTCATTCTCTCTCTCTCTCTCTCTCTCAGTCTCTTTATCTCTCTCCCTCTGTATTTTTCAGACAACCAGCCAGTGATGCAGCTGTGGGGAAAATCGAATATGCCCATGAAATAAAACACAGTACTATATTATTCTACTACTTAATTAAACAAGTAATATCATTAGTTAGAATACTGGTCCAAAACTGGCAACTTCGTGTGAGGTTTCAGTCGTCAACAGCAATAAATAATTCTAAGGATGCAATACAAATAAATCTTAATTAAGTCAGGACTTACTGTGAACTGCCGAACCTCCCCGTTGTCTACCAAATGATGCTCTGTCTCTGGGGTGATGGCGTAGGCCAGTCTCTGTTTAAGGAGAAAGGGAGCAATTGATATAGTTTAAGAAATTGTGTCTTATAACTCATTTCCCCCCCCTCACTCCATTTTGGCCAAAAAGCTCAGACTTACATCACAAAACTTCCCAGGCAGTATGCAGAGTTTGTAGATGGCGTATAGAGGCACCATGGACATTGAGGAAATAGCCAGACACCACCCAACCATGTTGGCCCATGGAGGAAACGTGTAGGTGCCGTAGTTTGGAGGGTTGAAAGTGGCGAAGCTCACCACCACCATAAACTACGGAATAAAATCATTTGAGCACAAAGGACCTGAAGAAGCATCAGAAGATTCTGTGTTCATTTCAAGTCCTCTTAAAAGCAAATTCATTGAGTGGTTCAATGTAATTTTCTGATACAGGATCTATATACTACTAGCAGTAAAAAAAAAAAAAAAATGTTATGGAAGAGGATTAGGGCCACATGTGAAAATTGTATTTAAATTCTGACTTGAAAGTAAGTAACTTCTTTCATCAATCAGCATAAAAGTTCAAATTAGAATGGGATGCTTAATGTACATTGGAGTCATGGGGAAAATAGTCAACATTGTCTTTGGTGTCTTAAATTGTATGTGTTTTGAATGAGCCAAAATCCTACAATTATGAGGTTAAACTCACAGTCTCAGTACTTTCATCCTGCTATCTATTTTTAAAGAGTCTTGGTTTGGGTTCCAATGTACAATACGTGTGTGCACAGACTCACCAGGAGGAAGCAGGGGCTGACAAACTTCCAGCACAGCCTCCAGTACATGCCTGGTCGCTGACCAATCATCTCTTCAATGTCATCACTGAATCGGTCCACTCCTAAAACACATGAAAAAACTTCAAAATTTCCTTCCAAGACACGGTTAAATCAGGTATTGAAAATTTATTATTAAGATACTAGGTACTTATGTACAGCATATGGTCCATATGCATATGTTTGAATCCAAAGTTTTTCAGCCATTCAGAGACGCAATATATTAAAAAAAATCTATTCACAAATTAACTATTTGCAGTGACTAAACTCACTCTGCAGAACCAATTGTGATATGATAAGCACCATTTTTACCTCCATCCTCCACCATTACAACGGTCTTTCTCTTATAAACCTGGCTGTCCTGTACATTTTGTTTCTTCTGCCTGGGAGGCATCTCTCACTACAGAGGACTATATCCAGACTGACGACCAGATATTTAGCACAGCTTAATGTACTTGTGTAATGGACAGCCGAACGAAAGACCACAGCGGCCGAGGGTCAAGGGTTCCAGTCAGGAGTTATGAGGATGAGGAAAAAAGGCCCACTGACGCCTTAGGCTTGATTTATCTGGATTGCCAAGGTCGGGACCCAGCAAAATTGGCTATTATGCTGACGCCACTGCCTGGGGCCTGGTTAGTATTTAGCCCTTTTATGGATCCCTCCACAGTCAAGTTCAGTAGACATGAGACAACAAACTCAACACGGAAGTTCAGGTCAACCTTTTTCCCTAACCTTTAGATTGTTCTTATAATATTTTGTGCATGCTGGAGTTTCGAAATGTGGGTGAGTTTTTCTGAAGTCCGTTTTTCTTGTTTTTAAGCAATTGGTGCTGTAGGTGAAAAATGCATAAAGGTAAATATCCATCATGCATCAGTTATTCTTCAGCTATGAATTTACAAATAAAACTGAAAAGAAATAAAAAAAAAGGAAGGACTTTATTTACAGAACCATGAGGGGTCACTAATCAGCAAATAAAGGGTTGAATTATGAGGCACTAACATGTAGTATAGAAAGAGTTTTTGGCTCCTACACAACTACCATATGTATTTCATGTTGTGTTGATGAATAATGATCTTAGAGACATCCCATTTACTCCAGAAAACGTCTATCTTGTGCAGAGATAAACATTAATTTATAGAGCTTTGGTCTGTTTGATGGAGTGATACATATAAAAAAATACAGTATTGTAGAGATGGCACAATTGTGTAAAACCAAGTGTCAATATAATTGAGACATCAGGAGACATTGACTTAGAGGTCACCCCCACTTGCCACCCTCAACAATCTACAACCTAGCTATTAGACAGCTGACTCCTGTCCATGACAAGTGTGAATTGCGTGTTCCCCAGCTGCAATTTTCGTTATGTGGAGGCTGACTACTGCAGAGTGAGCACGGAGGTAACACAGGCAGCGTTCAAAACACGAGCCATTTCATCTCCCTGAGCTCTTATGAGCAGCACAGCTAACGTATCTATGTACCTTAACAACACATGCTTATAGACTGAAGAGGCCAAAACCATTCATGGGAATAGACTTTCTAGCTGCAGTGTCTTACTTCTAATAGAACAATGCTGCATTGTGGCACAGCACACCTTTACCAAGAGATTTCTCATCAAACCCTTAATACAGCATCAGCTTTGCAGGCCATGAAAACATGAATTATCTATTTTATCCATCGTCTTTCCTCCTGTCCATCTTTCTCACCATAAAACCATGCAATGCCAATGGCTTCAATAAGCACTCCAAAGAGAATCGATGTCCCAGCAGCAAAGTGGTCCAGCAGAGTGAACACATACATTCCACCCTGGAGAGAGAGAAAGGGGGAAAATATAATACATGTGCAATAATTTTGCTAGTGTCATATGCTTTATTATACAGGTTAAAGGAAGAACAAACAGAAAAAAATGATTCAGTTCATTGCATTTGCAGAAACTTAGATTAGTAGGGCAGTGTTACAACCACAGTGTGAAAATAACTAGATGTACAGTATGTTTGAAATTGTAGAACTACCCTGTACTAAACTTACATTTGTAACACAGAAGAGGGAAATGAGGAAGGTGGCAGAAACAATGAAGAGGGTG
The DNA here is from genome assembly GCF_008692095.1 of Etheostoma spectabile. Lineage (NCBI taxonomy): Eukaryota > Metazoa > Chordata > Actinopteri > Perciformes > Percidae > Etheostoma > Etheostoma spectabile. The sequence goes on along the minus strand of NC_045738.1, from coordinate 3,523,107 downwards.
AACAGCTCTCTGTGCTTATGGAGGCATTTAAACTCATCAATTAGCCCCGTGATCACCGATTCCATCCCACCCATCTGCAAGAGAAGACACAAGAGTTAGAATAAAACACAAATTCAGCAAGTCACTGTTGATATCCCATTTTTTATTGCATTACTGCTGCACACAAGCACTAAAACATAAAAATTGATTAGGGCCCAATTTTGTCCAATGAATGTCTGAAAAGCATGCTGTCATTTCCTTCAATATTACAGTACATCAGTTAACATATTTTTAAATGCCTGATATATTGAAACATGTGTGGGTAGGTGCAAACTCACAGCACTGTCAATTCCCAGTGTCAACAGCATGATAAAAAAGATGACTGCCCACACTGATGATCCAGGTAATGTTGCAATGGCTTCTGGGTAAATGACAAACACCAAACCAGCACCTACAGAACAACACATTCAATCAAGGAAAATAGAAAACAGCCCAAAACACAAGCACAAATTAGTGTTGGAGCCTTAAACATGGAAGCAGACATAACAGAATAGATTGCTTTAAAACAAAAAGCATGGTTAAAAACATAGATGTAAGATACACATTAATTAATACATATGGTATATTGGAGAAGAGTTTGTGCAACATGTTACATTTGTAACGACTTTGTAAGCAACACATTCCGTGGATCCAGTCATCCGGTTCATGTGGGTTTTTCATTGATTACAGTCCTGGCAACTACATTTAGCTCATCTTTAATATTGTTGACTTGTGGAATAATAAGTGATGATGAGTGAAGCTCATCTTATTTTTGCCTGGAACATGTGATCTGTTTCACTAATATATTTCGTTCTCCAAATCTACATGTAAGCATGACCCATTAATACATTTTTTTTAAATACATTGTTACTCATCAAACATATTCAAAAGTTAAAGGGAAAGCCTTAACTTGATCATAGTCTGCATAGTCATGCATTTCAATCACAGACAAATAATACCATACCGTCTCTTGCCACTTTGTCAAGGTCCACATTGTGCTTGTGGGACATGTACCCAAGGAAGGAGAAGACCACAAAGCCAGAGAAGAAACTGGTTAAAGAGTTGATGGAGCTGGTGATGATGGCATCTCTGGATCAATAAAATCAAATGAGATTAAAAAAAAAAAATGAAATAATTAGATGTCAAAATGTCATCAATCAGTCAATATCATAATTGTTGACCAGTCAGTCAATTGGACAGTATGCCCTGAGTTGGGTTAAAGATTTTCTCTTGGCTTTGACATGTAACGAATGTTAGCTTTCTGTAATGAGTCTGGGTTGCAGAATAGTTAAGAGTCTCTTAGAGAGATTTTATGCATAAGTCCGGTAATCAACGATTTGCCAATTATGTCACAGACTTCAAAGCCATCCACGTGCCTTCAGTTGGGAGTTAAACCTTCAGCAATTGCAAAAATGTTTAAGTAAGTAGAAAAAAAATGAACAAATGACTTGGTCATTGTTGAAAAAACACTTGATGTGTGAAAGTGGGTTAAAGGGAAATAAGGAGAATTAATTTAGACATGCAACAGACACATTGTTCTACAGAAAATGTGCAAATCCTCATTAGGCAAGACATTTTCGGCATTTTGCCGAAATATATGTTCAGTGTAGTATAAAAGGCAAAACAGGAAGATAAAAGCCTCCTGTGGGATCATGATGATTTTCAAAGAGTGCGACAGTTTTGATTGGTGTTAGGGCTGTCTGTTAGCACAGCATAGTGTCAAAGACAGCGGGTTTCAAGGAGCTTCAAAGGTTATTGTAATTCAACTGCTCATGTTGCGTGTGTGTGTATATGTATGCGTGTGTGTGTATATGTATGTATGTGTGTGTGTGTGTGTGTGTGTGTGTGTGTGTAGAAGCAACTCCCCGTTCTCCGTCTGTCTCTGTGAAACCCCTCATTCTTCTCGTTGTGTGGGTTTACCTGTAACAGTTGTTGCTGAATTTGTTGTAGCTGGAAAAGGCAATTAGCACACCAAACCCCACTCCCAGAGAGAAACAGATCTGTGTCGCTGCCTCAATCCAGACCTGTGGAGCAACAGAACGAGCACACTTGTGTGAAGCGGCAAACAAAAGGCACAGGAGAGGAAAAAAGCCATTATTAGGGATAATTGCAGGAAACTCATTCAACGGCAGCAGATGAAAGACGTTAGTGAATACGGGGGGTAATTTTGCAAATTACTGCTCCATGAATCTATCTAATCTAATTCTCCAAATGCTGCCATGCATCTCTCCGTCGCTCTCCTTCTCCATAACTGAGTCCTTTAGTCCTGCATGCTTACTTATTGAGCTCCTTAGTGCTGTGATAACGGCTTTCACAGATAAGGATCATATTAGAAATGGGTTATGCAAACAATTTTTTTTCACTTTTTTTATGCCTTGAGGAAATGCCTCTCTACTGATACGTAACATTATAAACCAATGTTGTGTCTTTGGTCTACACAGTATACAATGAGAGAAGGCTGACAGTTACCAGCTCTCAGATTGTATGCATTAATAGCACAACAGTTGTCAATTGAGTTTGCTGGGTTTGTTATGTTTCTAAATGTGTTTAAATTTAGTTTAACTCTCTCTATTGTTATAGAGAGAGGGTAGGGTTCTCTATTCTTATCCTATTTTTTTTAATTCTGTGCATGTAATAGTAAAAAACACTTACAGCACAATCAACAATGCAAATAACATGGATATTGCCTTTGTTCCTCCTTAGCAGTAACTCCTCGTTGCTAGCAAACAGATTTTTATCCGCTTACTATAAATGCAACGGGTTAACTCACATTGTAATAGCTCCCACTTTGAACACTTATCTGTCATTGTTAGCTATTTTAAAATGATCTAATGTTAACCTATATGCTTGCTTTATATGCTGTTATTACTGGTGTGTCACGTGCACAGCTAATTAAATAGTGTAATTATGTACCAAGTCTAATTAAATAAAGATACTAGCCAAGTCTTTTTAGCACAATCACACTGTTTCTTTACACAGTGATATGAGTGCTAATTTTAGATAAAAGAAATAAAACAAACTTTCCAAAAGCAAAGCTTTTCTTTAAAGTGTCTTTCAGCCACAGTGCCTCCTTTTCTTCATCTAAACACAAACCACTCTCCCCCATGTCTCCCGTCCACACTCACCTTGGCATCACAGAGTCTCAGGAAGTCTACAGAGAGGTAGGCCTTAATGCCATCGATGGCTCCAGGCAGAGTGACTCCGCGGACCAGCAGCACAGTCAGGACCACATAGGGCATTGTGGCTGTGATCCACACAACCTGAAAGGGTTGCATGAGGCGTGCACACACGACAAAAGCACAACAACACACACACACACACACACACAGTCAAATTCACACATAAGCATTCATGCAAGAGAGTGAAAATCCATGTACACATTTATAAACACACAAACAGTGGTCTTAAATGGCTCAGTGGATTTAAACTGGACAAAGGGCCACATTTCCTTTTTAGACATACACTTAAGGTAATTCTACAGCTTAAATTGAGTCACTTGATAATTATTGCATAGGGATCATAGTATTTTCATAGTATTTCCCACCTTTCCAGATGTCTTGACTCCCTTCCACAAACTGAAGTAGAGCAGAACAATTACTACAGCTAGACAGGAAGTCAACTGCCATCGTGGACGGCCCAGGTCATCAATACCATTACTGTCCTGGATGTGGAGCACCCGTCGTCTAAGGAAACAGAATATTCTGGTAAACTCCATGACCACTACTGATTCCCCATTTAAAGTTTATAAAAATGACTGTGACAGATGTGAAAGGGCTGCATTCATATGTACCAAATGTTAATAAACATGATACAATACATGATACATAGGCACATACAGTACAGCAGTTCTAAATCTTTTTTAAATCACAGACCCCTAAACTGATCAAATTTAGATCACGGTCTGTCATTTGACAATATTTTGTCCCAGTGCGTCCCACTTGATGGGATTTTTGCTATCAAGTTTAAATACAGAAAGTGAATCAAATCCATGAAACAAATAGTCACACATTCTAACATTGTGTTACTTATGGATGGAATACTAGTTAAAGTAACTGATTCTCCTTTTTGCCGGGGACCCCTTGTAACCACATTTAGGGGCCCTGGTGGCCCCTGGACCCCACTTTGAGAACCACTGCATTACAGTATATACCAGACTTCAGAGTTTAGTCTTTAATCCGACGTATGGCAAGCAGTCAGTTGGATGGCAAATATTGTTCTAGAAGCCAAGAGGAACCAACTGTTTCTCTAAGGCCCTGTGTTACAATAAAGGTACCACAGTATGTGCAAGCACTGTAATAGTAAGTGTCCTATAACATAATTATTCACAACAGTTGAGCTATACAGTTGGATCTAGTCTAGACATCCTGCATTTAAATTGGCTTAACAATCAATGTCTGGCCTTGTTGGAAGCTCAGTACCTGAGGGTGCATCAGTGACAAGAGACATGTAAGACCCTAACCCGACCGGCCAGATGGATGCCACATGAAGTGTTGGCACATCTGTTGCAGCAAAATGTTGCCTTATTAAACAATGAAAAATTAACTTGCAATAAAAGGTAATATATTCTATAAGTCTTCAGAGACAGCCTAACATATGAGATTGAAAACATCAGCTCATGCTCAGGCAATGCGGTCAAATTGTCTGCAGGTGGATCTGTGTAAATAGCACACTGCCATTTTAGCTACAATGGATCAAATGTCTCAACTGTCACAACAGAACAACCCCTCGTTTGTTGGAATAAGAGGCACCTGGTCAGCTTCACAGAATGGATGCTGCATGAGCTAAAAGCAGCCAAACTCTAGATCCATTTTGAAGAAAGTATAAGTATTCATAACAAGATATTCCAAGACATTCCTAGATCTATGCAAAGGGCTTATACATGTAGTACAAAACCATCAGTTATTCCGGAGACAGAGCATCGAGCCAACTCTGCTCCATTACACCATCACTGCAACTGTTTTCATGTGCACTTCCTGCAGTGGAAATGTGTGGGGGATTTCCAGTAAAGCCTAAGTTGTGCACTGATGTTTTAGTAGTTGGACATATTGTTCTGTTTTAGTCTGTCAGCTGATAGTGTGTGTAGTTAGCCCGATGAGAGGGTCAGACTGACAAATGACGGGGTGTGTTGGTTGATCTGAATAAACCCAGCTATTGCAGGTGTGTGTGTGTGTGTGAGATTCAGATTGAGATAGTTAGCGGAGGGAGGCAATCATGGAAGCAGCATTCTGCACGCTGACGCTGAAAATCACACGCTACCACATGGAAGGATAATTGAAGAAAAAGACGCTGAAAGACTATTCTTTTTTTCTCCAGAATGAAACTTTTTTTATACACACCTTTTAAAACCTGTCCGTGCTCCTGAATGTGGAATGACACAGCAACTGAGTGAGTCAGTCTAACACAGCACAATCCCTTTTAGACAGAGAACACTCATCCAGGCCAGCTTTGTCTCATTCTCACATTAAATGCAACACGCAGGGAGAGGAGAAAACACCATACCATGTATAAGAGCTAGGTTGGCCTTTAGTAGCTAATACTACTGTGTGTCTTTGTTGTACGAGCCCAGGTTTGCTTAGCATTGTAACAATATACATACAGTATGTTTGCCTTTAATTGATTTCAAAGTTTCCATGGTTTCTGTAGGTTTGAAGACCTCAACAAAAGGAATATTTCATAAAATATATATATTTTTTTTAAAGAACTGTGTTTTAAAGCCATTTTACTGGAAGAAGTTATATAATGACTACAGCGAATACAATTCAAAGCATAGATCTATAAAAATAGCCTTTTTGTAGAACCATGATGGCATGGCTCCTTAGCATTTTCTTTTTCTGTCACACTACTTTTAGGTCCCAAAATTCACATTCACAATTACCTGCTAAGTTGTCATATAAGTTTGACTATGACACACATTTTCAAGAGCATGGTGGGGCTCCAAACTGACCATAAATCTATGTAATTGTATTTATCTAAATGAGAACTAACTATATCAAACAAAGATCAATGAATTAATGTTCATGCCTGATTTCAGGCCAACTTACTCAAAGTACTCCTGAGCAGGGGTGGACTTGTAGATATCACTGACTGAGCTGTTGTCAGCCCAGTCGGAGCAGTTAGGACTGTTCCAAGTGTTGTTGCAGTGGACCCATGGCAGCTCGCTGGTGAATGAAGAGAAGAGGTAGAACAGCGCCCAGGAGATGATGACGTTATAGTAGAAACCAACGTAGAGGGAAATGAGGATCACTGTAAAGCCTACACCTGTTGGAGGAACACAAATGATTCATATTTATTGGCATTGTATGACATAACATTAGAATACATCATCCCATCAGTGTCTTAGTTCTGCTACATACTCAATTACAAAGTAGGCCTACTGCTTTACATGGCTGACTCCTATGGCTACAAAGATGTCCAGGTCAAGTACTTGGAAGCACTTTACTTGAGTATTTTCATTTTCTGATACTTTATACCTCTACCCCCCTACCTTTTAAAGGGTCATGCAGTTATAGTTAATAGCTACATTCCACATAAAGGCTTTCCATAAATGAAACATGTGATAAGCCAATAAAATACAATGAATTGGTAAAGATTAAACCAGTGGTTTCCAAACTTTTTGGCTCATAACCCCTTACTGAAAAGCACTGACAACTGCAATGTTGCCAGTTGATGTCCGGCTGGTGAACTTTGTTGCATGTCACTGTGCATCCCACTTGGCATTTTCTGTTACCTTTTTATTGTTTTCTATCAAATACAGGAATACTATATCCCAAAATTAACTTTGCAGGTTACTTAAATAACAGTTTAAGACCTAAAGGGGTAACATTATCTATTCATTATCTATATGTAGATATGCTATTTGGAAAAAAATCCATAATAGCAGGAATAGCATTTTAATGTAAGTTGGGAACCACTGGACAAAACTACCAAACCATATAATAGTAGTGTAAAATAGTTTAACCTGCCAGAACAGTAAACTGCTGATATATCAGCAATGTAAATCATCACAATTGGAATCCTTATTCCATCACTGACAATTTCCAAGTAAGACAATGCATACAAAAATCCAATCAAAAAACATTAATTATATTGACTGCCTTGTTCTAGTGAATGTCTGTTTACCATCAGGAACCAAACCTTATACTTTTCTCAGATGTTGACCGACTGAATGCTTTTACCACCAAAACATGAACTAAATGATACAGTGCTAATCTCAGAGTTTTACTAAATTCTTCTTTTTTTTTATCTTAACTGCAGACAGGTGTAAAAGCTAAACAAGTTTAGCTTTTTAGGTATTTGGCCATGAAAAACCATTGTGAATCAGTAGAAACGGTTATCAAACGTAGGCATTGCTGTTCTGAACAGTGACTACATCCTGGCAGATTCCACCACCGGAGCGCACACCAGAAAGCACAATCTCTCGCTCAGCATGAGTACACCAGCCCACGATACACGCCCGCGGTCTCGCAGAAAGCACACCTTCTAAAGATTGCCTCTTCATGCCTTAATTATCATCACATCTACCCTTTCTGTGAATCTGAAACAATGTCCACTCTTCTAAGGCAGAATTTAATTGTTAACCTTTGCTAAAAGCCACGACCACAAGTGTGCTGTATTGATTCCTTTTGTAATGTGGATGTGATATTTGTCCAGAAAGCGATGCCTCTTATTAGCGCCATATGCCATCTCGCCATCTCTCTCTCCATCATTTTCTTCAAATGCATTGATCCTGAGAGGAAACCAGCTTGTTGATCAGAATAATTACTGTCAATATGACCATGTGTATGTGTGTATTTGAATAATTACTGTTATCCCCCCGCTGAGAGACAGAGAGAGAGAGTGAAGCGTGTGATTAGAACGTCAACCTACTCAGTGTGGTCCTTGACAGACGGCACATGTTCACCCGCAGAAGGCACAAGCCCAGAGACACAGGCACAAACAGCATGAAGAACACATAGAGCACACACTGCGGGCCACCTTCAGACCAACAAGGAACCAAATCTAAACAAAAGACAGTGGTGTGGCATCATACTGGTATTTAGGTTGTATTTCTCTTGAATCTTTAGATTCATAGTGAGGTGTTAAATATGGATTTAAATTCAACTATACCTTTACCAGAGCGGGGTATACAGTGCAAAGACAGGTATGGATGTATAAACTATTTACAGAGAATAATAAGTTGAACAAATTAAAGTGTATTATTATACACTTTAATTTGTTGGCTGTGGCTCAGTGGTAGAGCGGTTGCCTGCCAATCGGAAGGTTGGTGGTTCGATCCCCGCCCCTGCAGACATGGTCGAAGTGTCCTTGGGCAAGACACTGAACCCCGAGTTGCCCCCGGTGCTGCGCATCGGAGTGTGAATGTGTATGAATATTTATCTGATGAGCAGGTGGCACCTTGTACGGCAGCCCCGGTCACAGTGTATGAATGTGTGTGAATGGTGAATGTTTCCTGTAGATGTAAAAGCGCTTTGAGCAGTTGTTAAGACTGGAAAAGCGCTATATAAATACAGCACATTTACATTTACATTTATATTTTCAACCAATGTTTTTGCTCAGAATTGAGAATTGGTCTTAATGTTTGTTTCTCCATTAGTGTATGTTTGGATGGCATTCTCCTCAACTGTGCTTTGCTTATCCATGTGTTAAGAAGTACCCTTGAGAGTGTTCCTTGCGCGCCACCATTTGACAGAAGGATTTGGACAATCAGGAAAAGAGTCTAAAAGCCCAATTTTCATTTGCTTTCCATTTGAGTGCCAACGGAACATCATGTTCTGGGGAGGATAAACAATGCCTGTCGCCCCATTCAAAACAGGAGACAAGAAGACAAAAGAGACTGGTATGTGGACACACAGGCATGTGGGCAGACAAGCAGACAGAAAGACATGTAGATATTACAGGTCTATTACCAGACAGACAAAAACAGGCATGTACATACCATGACAGACAGACTTTAAACACGTGAAAGCATTCCTGGTCAAGATTTTGCATGTGTACATCATCCAGTGTGGGCATGTGTCTGTCTTTATATTTGGATGTGTGTACTATGACAACTTCTTACCTTTAAATATGGGACAGATCTTCCAGACACCTGCTGCCCCCTCTCTGTTATACTGTCCCAGAGCCAGCTCCATGTAGAAGAGAGGCATGCCTGCTATCACCATGAAGAACAGGTATGGCACCAGAAATGCACCTATATACACACAGAGAGAGAGAGAGAGAGAGAGAGAGAGAGAGAGAGAGAGGTCAAACTTCTTCTCAAGGTACATTTCATAATGCTATTTATTTTAGGTGAAATTAAACGTTTTCTGATCCTATATCAATTATAAAGTTACTGTTTTTATAATTCCATAAGTCGTTTTTTAGAGTAGGTATACCAGCCTATGCAAGGTTCTTTCTTCCTTTCTATTTTTATTCATTTTATTTTTGAACAAAAAATTACAATGAAATAAAGTATAAAATCACAATAAGTACGTAGCAACACACCAAAAAGAAAAACAATATCTCTAAAGTCGTACAGATAATATGTTCAATCTGTCCGAAAAGGAGCAGGATGAAGCCAAAGCTTGTTGTTTTTCCCACCCGTCATTCAATTTAATGTAACTTAAATAGTTCCTGTATATATTTTGTAAATGTATGTATCATATATTTTATATTATATATGCATAGCAAGATAACAAACATACATTAAAAATATATATAATTTTAAACACCTAACATACCTTAACATTCTTCACAAAACCCATTATCCTAATCACCTACCCCAGTACAATCAGTAAAATGACCCACCCTCACAATCACCTCTCTTCATCCACATATCCAAGTGTTTTTATACAATATCTTAAACTTTATTATGTTTGTACAATGTTTTAGCACATGCTCCAAACTGTTCCACAAACTCACCCCATAGATCGTGATGCACATATTCTTTTAAAGTTGTTCTTATTTTGAGTTTCTTAAAGTTTAGTTCTGCTCTCAGATTATACCCACCCTGCCTTTCTATGACCATTTTTTGGAAATCTCCCTGAAGTAAATCATTTCTTGCATTGAACATGATTTGTGCTGTCTTAAATGTAACCAGATCAATGAACTTCAGAATATGTGAGATTTTTTCAGGGCACCATGGTGGCTTAAGGCCTAAAGCTCCCTTTGTCCCTGGTTTGCATCTAGCCAGGAACATTTGCCTTAAGCCATTTCCTGTCTCTTTACTCTAATTTACTGTTATTGATCTACTGTCAGCTATCAAATTTAAGCATAAAAAATAATGCAAATTTGGGTTTGACCTTAAATTAAACTAAGTAATATTTTCCATAAATACAAGTATGACAACAAGCGGGAGTTGGGTGACATATAGTCAGCCTCGACTATGGCTACAGTATCATTTATAGCTCTCAAACGTAATGAGAGCTCTATGTATTTTAAACAGCCATAATTAGTGGCAGTGATTGTTAGAGCTAATCTATTCGGAGCAGCTGGGGTGGTTTTCCCTCTATTTTGATCTCTGTGAAGGGGTAAAACAACCAGTGAGCACAAGAAGCTGACACACACACACACACACACACACACACACACACACACACACACACACACACACACACACACACACACACACACACACACACACACACACAAATAGTCTGAGCATGCACTTGTATGTGCGAATAGTACAAGCAGGTGAAAATATATAGCATGCAAGCATGTGTGAATTAAATTTCACCTTGATTCCACCTTCTCTTGTTTTCTAAATTTCATATCTTTTTATCCCCGTCCTTTCATTCAACACAACCATGCGCAAACATCAACCCTTCAATTCCTTCCTTCACTTCTCTCGTAGGAGATGAGGACAATCTCTCTCACATAAAACACACCCTCCCTCCTATCGTCACTTCCTTACTACCTTCTCTATCCACTATCTCTGGTAGGGGGCCCTTTAGACATGGGAACATCATCAGCCTCCTCCCTTCCCCCCTTTAATCCATCTCACCTCCTCCATTTTTGTAGCAAAGGTAGGGGAATCTCCAGACGTTAGCGAGGTCCACGGCAAATCCGATCACAGACAAGAGGAAATCGATTTTCTTCCCCCAGGTCTCTCTTTCGTCCTGCCCACTGGGTTTGGTCTGAGTATGAGTTGGAGCCACTATGGTGGTCGAGGTGAACTGAACCCCATTCTGCTCCTTCACCAGGATCAGCTCCACCTAAAGAAATCACAGAGTTAAAAACAAGCAGATGCAATAGGCGCTGAAAAACATGCAAGTGTAACGTCTCTTTAAGTCACAAAGTGTCACCCTCATTTCATTATTCAGTCACTTCCCACACATGACAATCACCTTCATTTCATCAATTCTTCACGCACCAGCCCATGCTCTGTATGTTTGATCCTCTGAGTAAGTTAAGCAAATTGTTAACATTCTACTGAATTAGTCCTCCAGAAAATGTGGCTTTTGTCACTATTATGGTTATTTTTCCCAACGCTTTTCAGGTCTGCAGGAATTAAGTGAGACAGACCAAATTAAAAATAAATGCACTTAATTAGGAAGCTTGCCCCATGCTGTGATTCAATTAGGCTTTTTTTAAGCAGTCTGAATTGCATGCATTTTATTCACTACATGTGCGTCAGATCTGCACTGACCTCTTTGGGGCCCATGGTGTTGGAGGTGGGCTTCTCTGGGGCTACAACAGAGGTCATCAGGCCGACAGGGACTCTCTCTGTCAGCATGGAGGGGTGCACAGCCTTCGGGAGGTTGGGGATGAGGAAGCAACGTAGGTGCGGTTGAAGATTCTTGAGAAAAACACAAGATAGAACTTTAAAATTCCCTGTTTAAGAATTTTCAAACATAATCAGACTTGAACAGGATTCAACACAACAACAAAAAGCAGATGGATTTTTCAGAATGTTAAGCGGACTGTAGGAAAAGGAAATAGGTAAAGATCACGGGTTGTTAAATACATACATTTATTTAAAGATTTTGAGACATTACACGCAATTCAAAAAGAGCAAGAAGGGAGTGAAAAGCAACAGTGGGAGTGAGTGGGATCCAGGCTGAGGGTAACAGGAGGGTGTGGAGGGGCGGGATTGTCTCCACCAGGCCATCACAGCGTGCTCATTTCATTTCACACTTGTGGATCGCCATTTTGCTCACCGATCTGGCCCAGTGTGTCCTACTCCCGTCTAACAGCAACACGGTACCCACCAAATTTCGTTTCAGACTTCCACTAAATTTAAAATTTTGCTTTTTCATGTTGCTTTTTTGATTTCTGAAATAATTTTTTTAAATGCACAGTTGAAAACTGAATGTGCATAATGTTTTAACATTACACAATTGTAACATCTATAATCATATCAATAAAAAAATTGTTTTTTGATACAAATGTTGCCAAATTCAAGAATTTATTCTGTAAATGACCTGTCAGCAAAAGGCAAGGCAGTTTTATTTATATAGCACATCTCAGCAACAGTGCAATCCAAAGACACCAGATAACACCTTAGTTTATAGCCAAATGCTGTTATATTCAAAAATCAAACAATATTAAAATGATAAAACAGTTATGTTACAAAAGAAATATTTTCAAGGACAAAAAAAAAAAAACACTCACCTTTGAAATGACAGGTGAAAGCTTCTCCCGTTCTCAGTTTGGACAATTTAATTCCAGTTGTGCTGATGTTGTTCAGAGTGCTGCAAACTGATGCGGAGCATATTTACGCAGACCGTTCTGGATAAGTTAGACCAGGACCCAGATTGAAGCAAAAATGTTTAGAGAAACTGAAAGAAAAAGGAAAAATACAGTAAGACACAAAGTCAGGAGATGAGGATGAAGACAGAAAAAAGATGACAGCAACTGGTATTCTATGAGGAGTTGTAGAAAGCCCTCCCACCCTCCTTGGCTCCAGTGACACACACACACAGAGCCCAGAGTACCCTTTGGTTTGGTATGGAGATCTGTCTGCGATCCCACTCTTGTATGAGAATCAATCAACTACACCCCCCATCTCCGTCACACTCCTCCCTCCCTCCTCACCCAAGCCTCTTCTCTTTCACCATCACTGCAGTTGTTTTCTCGTCTAATCTAAGCAATTTCGAGAATGACTGTTCATTACATTCAACTATTTGGGGTAAAAACCAACATAAATGCATTACATATTGCAACATGTACACAGATACAATGAGATTTCTTGCAAGTGTAATATTTGAAAGGTTCTGTCTGCACGGCCATTCACCTGAACCAAAAGCTTTGTTCTATGCTAAGTTTTTAATAATGTAGGCACATTATGAATCTTTCTTCGCCCAGGGATATAACTGCTGTGGCAGATGCTTCAAGTTAGTTGGTGAGTTATCATCTATTTTACATTGTGGATTCATATTCAAGACATGAAGGCGTTAACACCATGGTATCATGTCATGGTACCAAATTTTTTTTAATACATAAATCATGTAGAGTTAGTCTTTTGGTAGCTTGAGGTTTAAACAACTAGAAAACTGGCATACATAGATACAGAGATACGAATAAATAAAGACATACATACCAATTATATATAGATCGATATATATAACTATAGAGAGAGATTAGATTAATAATATTACATGATAGACATACAGAATACTATATATAGACACCTAGAACACTATAATAGAATATATACAAATTACATAGAATGATATATTAGATACACTAGACATAGATAGAGTGAGAAGATATAGAAACATATACAATATGATATAGATATATACACATGATACATTAGGTAGTATTAGAGAACAATAGAAATATACATCTATGACAAATAGACAATAATATTATACACATATATACATATATAGACACAGATAAATAATAACACATATTACAGAAGATATACACATATATACCAGTATTAAGACATATATATTATATATGTAGATAGATTATATATAGATTACACAGATATAGACATCTTATATATACTTAACATATAGATACAGATAGATATTATATAGACACAGTATATATACATATAGATAGAGACATACCACACTGAGATAGACATAGATATATAGACATACTAACAATAGAGTATACATTATCATATCTTAACACACATAGATAGACACACATAGAGATGTAGATTAGTATTACACACATAGATATACACACATATAGATATATAACACAGATAATACACACAGATATATGAAACACATCTATATACAGAGAGAGAGAAACATAGAGAGACAGATAGATATACAAGTACACAACAGAGATGATATCGATCTACATATACAATTATACACAAGGTATAACATATATACCTACATATATACATATATACAGTATATATATATCATATCATATAATACATACATATATACATACTATAATAAATATATTATTTATACATATATACATATACTATATACATTATTAATTAATATATTACATACATATATATATATATATATATAATATTATTAACATACTATATAAATATATATAATATAATATATATATATATATAATATATATATACACTATATATAAGATTATATAACATATATATTAATATAATATATATAATACATATAATATATATTATCTACTATATTATATATATAATATATAGATATACTATATATATATAGATATATATATACTTATATATATATTATATATAAATAAATATATATATAATACATATAGATACATACATATTATATATAGACATATATATATATACCTATCTATATATTAACACACATTTATATATATAATATAATAAAAAATATATTATAACATATTAAAACATTATAACATATATATACATACATATACCATATATACTATATAGTAACATAATATATATATATATATATACAATATATATATTCATATATATATAATAAATAATAATACACCATACTATATACATACATATATTTAAACAAACATACACATTATATATATATATATATTAATACATATATATTAAACACACAAATATATATATACACAATATAATACAAACAGATATAACTATATATATACATAATAGACACTATATACATATTATATATATATACTATATAATATACATACAATATTATATATACATCACATATATATATACATACATATATACATACATACTACATACACAAACATATATATATATATATATTACATACATACATACATACATATATATATATATATAAAAACCTAATCCAAAAACAAAAATGAATACATGATTATAATCTCTTCTTCATTTATTAATTACTGTATCTCACCAATTTCAGTGGGGATCTTAAGTCGATCCACTATACAATGAGTCCCTACGGTGGTACCATAGTGTGACAGTTGTGACTAATTCTGATTGTTATAATGTTAACTAGTGCAAACATCTCAGCAAATACTCAAAGCAGTAAGATGTTTGTGATAGGTTATGTCTCCAGCTGTAAATGGTCCAAGAAAAGAAGACTGGTGAAAACTTGGTTTAAATTCTTAAGTTTTTTTCAAACACTTGACATACGTATGAGTAAAAAAACATTACAGGCAGTCTGCTCCATCAGGACTGTGTGGCTGTGGTTTGCTTGGATTTGATGAGTGTCCTGGCAATGTATGCAAACAGCATGCAGTTAACAGATATCAGATTATGATTCAAATATGGTAGTAGTAGTAGGACGCCATCACTCAACGCTGATTGAGAAAACATCTTTCCAGGGCCTTTCATTCCTGAAACACTGAACTCCCTGCCACTCCACATGAAACCAGTTGCCCTTTTTCTTTTCCTGTTCTTGCTCCACCACTCAAAAGACACCACTGTCCCACCCACTCACCTTGTTAATATGAAGAAATCTCATTACCTGTAATGTCCGACAGGCCTAAACACAATAAGCCCCGACTCTCAGACCTCTCCAATGTCAAACTCAACCAAAACAGGACTGGTGCTTTAAATAACCCAATCAGCCCACTCCCCACGGAAAGATTTATGATCATGTCCAGAATGACAGCTTGTTGTTTGCAAGCCAATCGCAGTGATCAATCGGCCACTAATCACAAACACCACCACCAGAACGCACACACCTCCAAAGTGCAATCATCTATCATGCCTAGGGCCTCATATCTGAGATTTTTGGGTCGATGTAGGCCGTGCTGGATGTATGAGGTTTCCGATTGAGCTCGGACAACAATGAGGTGAACATAATCGAGTGTCTTGTTTTTATAAATGCAACAGCTGAGACCCAAAGAGAAAAAATGTGAAGAGGAGGGGGGGGGGGGGGGGGGGGGGGGGGGGGGGGGGGGGGGAGAGGAGGAGATGGGTGAGGCAGGGGAGGAAGAGGGCTAGGAAAGGGCGGAGGCATGGTATAAGGGGACATGAAGGGGGAGGGCAAAATAGTGGTGGCACAAATGAGAGTGCATTGTATATTGTAAAAATGATGTAAACCTGGGCCTTTAAGAATCACCTGTAATGGGAACAGCTAAAGCCTTCCCTGGCTTACTCATACTGTCACCTGCTGTCCTGAAAAAGAAGTGAAACGCACACACAATACATCCTAACAACTTTGCTATGCTCTGTTCCAGATGTTAGATTTGGATGTTAAGAAACAGTGCAGAACCACACAATTTCCTTCCCCCCCCAATCTTACTTCATCCGAGCATTCTGAAAAAAAAAAAAAAAAAAAGACACAAAAGAAGAATGAGGGCACATTCTTTGTCTTTTGAGTCATGACCATAACCACTGATTCCACACAATTAGAACATCTCCTCAAACGCAGACTACCAGCTTACCTACTGAGCAACTGTTGGGTATTTCTGATAATTACCCACAGTTCGTTAACCAAATCTTTCTTTCCAGTACTCAAAAGAAGACAAATTACAAGTGTTCTTGCTGCAAGGGAAGCCTCTGTGTCACCTCTGAGCAACTTTAAATTTCTTCCCCTGAAAGCAGTCTCTTCATTGCATGAGTGAAGAAGGTTACATTGTCTGATTTACGACGTGGGAGTGGTTGCTGATTGGGTATTTGTGCTTAGCAAGAAGCAGTGCAATGCACCGAAGGTCACTTGTCTGCTTCTGCTCATGTGGAAGACACACACACGTGTATAAACACAGAAACTAAGGTACACACAAAACTTACACACATAAACCCAGGCCTGAGTTTCCTGTGCTAGGTACAAAGGTTACAACCATATATGGTAAAGAAACGGTTAAGATATGGTGTCAGACAGTAATTAATCAAATGGAAACATTTTCAAACCATATATGAGTTCACATCACACATCTAGTATTTTAACCATAACAGGCTCTCTAACAGCAACGCAGTAGAGACTCTTAAAGATAAAGTCATACATGAAGATCTGCAAGAGAGAGAAGTTGTTGATTAAAAGAATAAATAAGTAATTACTTCAAACTTCATTGTCTGTAGAGTTAATGCGAAAACATTGCTAACATGCTGATGTTTAGCAGGCATGATGATTACCATGTTCACCATCTTAGTTTAGCTTTTTAACATGAAAATTATTGCTAAAGTAAAAAATAAAAATATAAACAATGGATATATTGGATATATTGGGGATATTGTGCTACAAAGTCGGCCAACCAGTCAAACCTGCAGGGAAAGAAACACGACAGAGACACAAACTAAAGAGAAGCAAAAAAAAAACAAATAAAAAAACAGATCAACACATATACTATACATACTGTATACTGCATTGCTAGTGGAAATCCTTCAATCACTGTCATAAAACAACCACACAATGGCCTTCATGCAAGACATATTCTATAGCAGTCTATAGACATCAACGTGTAATCAATGACAGCAAACACAGGTCTAGAAAAGGAGGGCTTTGATGCTGGTGAACTTAACTTGCCTATGAAGATCTGATGATGGAATTTAACTCAACACTCATGACTGCACTGCCACTATGTTACCTCAAGAGGGAGACAGTTATGCAACAAGCCAGCAGGTGAGGATGGGGACTAGAAAAAAATGGAGGATGTAGAATAACATTGACTTTAAACTGCAAGCTCACGGTTGCACTGTCATTATTACACTTTGACCATGCTGTTCTGAGCAGAACGTTATCATTTTTCTTGCAGTGTTGTGCTCAACCACCTCATACAACACACTCACATTAACACCTTCTAGCTCTAATCATGCTACCAAACACACAGCTCATCAATTAGCACTGTGACAGTGAAACAACAGTGTTTACATTTCAATTTTTTTATTCAATCCAAGAGTCACATTAACAAGTTATATCATAGCAGTCCTGAACAGACACATTCAAAGTGGCTTGCAGTAATGACTCTTCCATCATCAAAATGCATTAATAAAATAAAACCTGTTGAGTATAGAAAAGAGACAGGAAGTAAAGCTACAGAGAAAACAGAGATTTCAGTTTCTTGGTCCACAGACAATAAGCCATCAGAAAGACATCATCGCTCTGTCAGAGTACACAAGTCTTTCGTCTTAGGCTCGCTGCTGGACAAACTGGGGTAAGCAGGCAGCAGTAGCATAGATACAAGTTTATCTCTTGCAGGTTTACATTTGATCAGATAGATAACAAGTACAAAATAAATGAGATTCACCTCCACGGAGGTTTTTGGAATAAAGGACAGTGAAACAAGTGTGAAAGGAAAAGGGACCAAGTATTTTCACACAGCCCCAATGCCAAATTGTTTTGAATATATATGTGGCTGATGAAACATAGTATCCTTTAGACCTTCACATGGAAATTTCTGTTTAAAAATAAACATAAAAAACTGCATGAGGGGTTACTGTGGCTCAATACATTTCATTATGGGTCAAGTGTGGAATATCAATGCTTGATGTTTCAGTTGAGATTCACAATCAGATTACCTACCTATGTACAAAACAGTATAGTTTCCCCTCGTACATACATACATACATACATACATACAGGATGAATTGTATAATTAACAACCTGCTGTAAAATCACATCACATGGGAGTACATTTAATACTTATCCATTCCACGGTGCAGTTGTAGTCATTCAAATTAGTTGTTGGCAAGTCCTACATGTTTACTAAGTCGTTTCAAGCTACAAAAAGGTCCACCATCCTGAGACAAGGCAGAAAAGTAGATCTAAAAAGTGTTTTAAGATGTTAAAACTAACCAAACTCTTTCTTACAGTACAAAAACAAATGTGGGACAAGGGACAGCTTCCTTTAATGTGTTATCCCTAATTTCCTCTGTGCTCAGAATATTGCAGCAAATATATGAATGCAAAAACTATTCATATGATCAAGATTGAGCTACGATACCTAAAAACTTAACATGCTTTACAGCAATGTGATATTCCTTTAAAGATAATAATCTAAAGTGCAAGCACACGTTTAATTTAAAAAAAAAAAAAGGAAAAAGTAGTAAGGGAGAAATACTAAAAGATTGTGATTTAACATTTAAATTAAGTATCACTGTATGTGTGTATACAGTTCGGAGAGTTTGTGCCATGCGGCCCGTCATGTGGTGGCAGACATTACCTCAGAGCCTGACACACTGGCACACTCACATTTTGCTTATTTCAACCTGCATGCCTTAAATAATAAACATAACAAGTAAATGGAGAGAGGGTTCAAAAAAGGATAAAAAGTGTACATTTGAAGACCATGATGTCTTCGGGAAAATGTCCACTGGAGATCAGTGCTTTGAGCGGCTTCTGATCGTGACAAGATTGTCGAAACATTCTCTTTTTGTTTAGCATAAAAATTCTATAGATTCAAGGCTATCGGCTTCCATAAGAAATCTGCATTTTTGTTTCTAAGCAGTCAACTCCGCGATAATAGTAATAATATAACAATAAAACTGTACACTGTGTAGGAGGAATACAGCACAAAACAACTGCAGTATTATACAATGGAAAACAAAACTACGGCTCATTTTTCACCATCAATACAGTCTGCAGAGGAGAAGAAGATCACAGATCTTTGTCATGGCAGTGAAAATAAAAATCATTCATATACGTATATCAAAAATTCACAAAATGTCCTGCATTTGGAATATTCAAAATACATATCAGAACTCTTCAAAAGCATACATCTTGAGAGATGTGAAATATTGCTTCACCTAAAACCATAATGGAATACAAGTACAGTATGCATGGTCATGAATGCGAGGCTCACTGACATCATAAACTTATAGAATAAAAAAAAAAAACCACTTAAGTTGTAAATGTGATAAACAAAAAGTTGACACAATTCAACCATGAATGCACAGATCCCAAGTATTACTCGTTTCTAATGCGTTTTATTTTACTTGCTTAGGAGATGTATTCCCTTTAATTAATTGTGCTATATCATGACATGTAAAGCACTGTACATTTTGAGAGAAGGTGCCGCATAATCTAATTTTCATTTTATGTTTTCTTTGTAAGTACAAGGTTATTTTTTTGTTTCAATAGACATAAGATGAAACACAGCTCATTGTTGGAAAATGACTGAACTGAGCATCATTGTGCGTGAAAGTCTTTGCCAATACATCCAAAAGACTGCAATTCATTTCAGAGTTTGTTAGATATAGAATAATGGACCCATTACAACATGTCAGGGGAGATATGCAATACAACCTTCCTTCCAGTAGCAATCAAGTTAACTGTGTCCTAAAATATTAACTTAAAGACCGCTAAATACTATTTGCTTGATTTGAGACAAATTGTCGTTCTTATCTTAAGTAGTAATAATAAAGCATAAGCCCACTGGCCTGTGATTATAAATGCACTTCATGGCCACAGACTGCATGTCAGTGCCCTAAGATATAATCAAACCACATTCTCATATTTTCTGTGTCAATGCTGTAAAGGGATTGCTTTAATCTCGCTGCACAAGTACCGTGTACTTGTGTATAATGACAATAAAGGTATTCTATTCTATTCTATTCATTTAGTGACAAATGTGTCTGCGCCAATTAGACCACCATTAGAAAAACAAACAAGACATAAATATTATCACAGGTGGATATATTCTGATTCCAAAGGTCCCTTGAATGTGATTGAATGCAAAGGAGCTTGGATCTATTTTAAAACATGATGTGACTAAGGGTCCAATATTTAAATATGACATACATAAAACACCTGAACAGTTGGGAGTTTGAGACGGACTGATGATATGCTGTGAAAATGATAGGAATTGATAAAAACGATGCAGTGTAAGACAGAAAGGGAAGTAGGATGACCTCGTCTTTAGATTACCCAACAAAGCCTCCACTGACTGAAAAGGACAGTTCAAACATGACAGGTGACATTAAATCACTTAATGCGTTTTTGGTCCACGTTGTGTAATTTCAACAATAAATAAGAGACACTTGAATGTGTTAACCTGAAATAAATCTGTGAAGTCCATGTGAATGAGGAATGACTGGCCAGAAGAGTCCTGATGTTGTAAGAAAGAGAGACATGCACATAACCCAGTGAGTGTCAAAAACGATGACATCATACAAGTTACATTTTTCATTTTTGTCACTGAACCCTGAGCTAAATCAAATATATATCACTGTATATGTAAGAGGCTCATAGCAATAATGACCGTCAACTCAGAGACCCAAGTTCACCTCAAATGTGGCTACTGTAGTTAAAAACTTCAGGTAGTCACACGATCGTCACTGGTACCCTCAGGCCTCCCTTCTTTAGATAAATTGTCCAATACTGCTCAAAATAACATGAGCCCATGCATTCTGCACTTTCAGTTAAAAAAGGCAGCTACCTTTAAAGAGAGGAAACAGATAAAAGTTACAAATGAAAGAGAACCCAACACTGATTTACTAAAAATGGTTTAACTTTGCTGTCCAGGGCTTGTGTTTTTCTTGCTTCCCTCATGTTAAAAACATGCAGTTAGCACTAAGAAAAAAAAAAATGACTCATGATTTATTTTTTTTCATTATAAGTGCTTGCCCTTCAAGTGTTCAAGCAGTGTGTCTGAAACAGCCATTGTTCTGGCATTTTGACAACCCTTGCTATGAAGAAGAAGAAAAAAAAAAAAAAGAGCAAAAGGACACATATAACAACATAAACTGTTACCAGGCTGAAAGTAACCTCATTAATGTCATGGCAATACTAATAAAAAAGGATAAGGTACTTCATTTTTGTAGTTGTGGTTACTGAAATGTAGTCCCTTACTGTTCAAACAAGTTACTAATTTAAAAGTAATTAACTACCCTCTGCACCCTACGCAACACCTTCTCACCAGGAGAGGTGATAGTTTTCTCCCACTACATTATTCAAACCCTTTTAGTTGTGTTTCTTGAAAAGTCCATCAATTGTGCTGCCATGTTCTTTGGGGCTGAAGTCAGGACAGATACCGTTAGCTGTTTTGGTGGTGGCAGTGCCTTGCAGGTTTCGGGCAGACAGGCTGGGCTTTGTTTGGCGACTGTGGCAGGGGCTGCTGTGGAGGCCTGCATTTTCTGTGTACAGGTACTCCTCAGCAAAGTCTGGGTGCTGCTCCACAAAGCATCTGAACTTATCTGTGGAAAGACCACAGGAGGGCGCCAGAGACAAAGGCAACATGAGACAAAGGTCAAAACAATGGGCAGACCTAAAACTGGTGGCCTGCTGGTCGAATCTACTGCTCCTCATGAGGGTTAATAAGCCAGGAAAGTAGATAAATTCAAGCACAGTTCAAACAAATTATGCTATGATGCTTATTTTCAGGTTGTACTTGCACTAGAAAATATACGCATATTTTTCTCATATTGCCAAGGGCTGATGCACCTATATCCACCCCGTCTGAAAAGCTCTGCACAAGTCTCTTTAAGCCCCCCTCCCGAAAAAGCCCAATCTGCACTGATTGGTCAGCATTTCCAGGTCATCTACATCATTCTCCTAGTCTGTACCGTACGTTATTGTAGCCGGGGGTATTACAGTGATGGCATTACTTTTTACCGTAAAAAAATCATCAATAAATAAATAGTCCTATTAGCATGGGAGTAGTATTAGCTGGGGACCTCCAGTTATTTGTAATAATTGCAGAGGTTGTCTGATCTTAATCCAGCGCAAATCTGCCATATCTCTAATTTGTCAAGTAAAAATTACAATGCAAATGACCATATTTCAAATCGCCAAACACAGAGGATGTGTGATAATATTAGTCCCGTGGACACCGGCATCTCTGTGATTCAGGGTTGTATTTTCTGCGTTTGCAATTATGAATGAAAGTTTTGTCAGAGCCTTGACATCATATGTGGGGGGGAAGGCCAGTAAATAAGAGTAAACACAGACTTTGTTCATCCTGTGCGAATGTGCCTCACAAAACACAAATGTGGGGTGGCAATTGCTAAATTGCATACCACTCTCATGCAAATAGGGCTTTATCTATCTATCTTTTTTTTTTTGTCAATCACTGATTTATTCAGTCTCTTACCAAATGTGATCTTTCCTGTGTTTTCCAGATCGATGGCGGTAAACAGACGTGATACGCTGAGGTGAGTCACTCCCAAAGCCGTCTTCAGGATAACTGCCAACTCCATCTCTGTGATGGCACCGTCCTCCTCTGCCTCAAACATCTGGAGAAGACACAATGGGGAGAAATCATAGACGGTATAAAAGAAGGGGGACGTTGCCACTCTGACGTCACCCATTGGTTTGTGGTGTGTAAAGCATCATGGTTTGTATTTTGGCCATCGCCATACAGTGTTTTTCGGCGTCAGATGTGACCATATTTGGACAAGAGGCTGGAGCTGGGGAGAGTGCTAAGCTAAGCACTAAAGCCTTGTTTACACCAAGCAGTACGGTTTGGTTCAGTTCATTACACATACATACACGTTAAAACACATTTGCTAGGTATCTTAACAGAGAGGTAACGAAAAAACAGGACAAAAAGGAAGCGGTTCTATACTTGTACCATCCACAACCTTTGGAAATGGAAATGCAAACCCAAACCATTTTAATGTGTAATGAAGTGAACCTTACTGCTTGGTGGAAAAAAGGTTCTAGAAAAACTGAAGTCTGGAAATGGTGCAGACGTTCCTCTGCTTCATTGGTGATGAGGAAATACAAGGAGAGATGGATGGAGCAGTGAGGAATAAAAAGGTTTTCAGCTTGTTGCTCAGGGCATAGCTGTCCACGGCTATTATCATCCAGTAATAATCCCCGCCTACATTTAAGAGTATTGTCTACGGTGGAAACGCAGAACAGATCTGGTGTTTGGTACATGTCCTTTCTGGTTAGGTACAGTTCTAAAAAGGTACTATACTGAAAGTGTTTGATGTAAACACGGTTTGAAATTGCCAGCTAATGGTAGTGCTAGCTAGACTGTATGGTTAGGAAGGTGCATCTGTAATTCAAGTTAACATACCAATTGGGACGCTTATTTTAAAGAGTGTGTCTTTTAGTACAATCGATCACTAAACAAGACATTTTTAGGTGATCGAAATGTTACAATTAACTATAACGAACTGAAAACCCTCTGTGAAACGGTCAAAGATGTAAGACGAAAACCAGAGATGGGAAGTAACGAAGTACAAATACTTAGTTACAGTACTCAAGTAGATTTCTCTGATATTTTTACTTTACTATTTATTTTTGTGGCAACTTTTTATTTCTACTCCTTACATTTCAACACAAATATCGGTACTTTCTGCTCCTTACATTTACAAAATTGGCTCGTTACTTTAGTTTTGTGCAAGAGGTTGTCATGTCGGACAATAGCGCGGACACGCGCCACACACCACGAGCGGGTGCGTGCGCCCCACAGAGAAAAAAGTGAGAGAAAAGATCAGCTGATATTGTGTGTGTGCCTCTTTGAGAACTAAGTTGTACAACTCATGTTGTCAGTTCACTTAAGCCTGTTGTTGGTCTATAGTTCTTGCACATTTAAAGTAAGTCAGCTAGTGGTTTTGGTGTGTTCTTCACCTGTAAGCTAGGTTGCACGTTGATCTTAATGAAGCATCAACAGTTTCACCAGCTTTATTTGCATGTGCATTTGCTTTTTGTTTTTTAAACCGAACTTCAGATACTGTAATTCAATTGACATGTGGATGTAAACTTAGCTAGAAAGAAGTTGTCTCCGTCCGTGTTTTAACCTTAACGGTCTATGGTTTTAACCCAGACACACCTGGGGTGAAGTTGGAAACCAGAATCAGCTTTATTACAATCCTAATCTAGTCCTCAACTTTCACATAATTTCACTGGAGTTATTGTTATTATTGTTTACGTCATCAATACCATATTTAATCTAAATGGATGGGAATATATCTACTGTACGTTGCATTTGCCGCACTACTAAGACAACTCAACAGATTCGGCATTCTGCATTAATTCACAGCAAATCATTGCGGCTTGATGGCGCTAACGTTAGCACATACTGTAGTAGTATGGAGGGCGACATGATTGAAAATGAAAAAAACAGTGATCCGGCAGACAAGCAGCAAGACATTCCCATCAACCTTGACCTTATCTGAGAGATATGCTTGAGACAGTGGGCATCAAGAAGGATTCATAGCCATATTTGAGCACACACACATACATGTAGATTTATTTAAATGTTAAGGGGAAGATTAAAAATAGAAACTGGATCCGTGAATTCTCACAGAATCACAACTGAAATCGTATCTTGCTAATGAGTCAGAATCTTATTAACCTGGAGTCCCAGTTTCTGTCCTAATAATCATATATGTTATGTTTTAGGCCTATTGGCAGACATCCATTTAAAATGTTGTCATTGCCATATAAAGACTGTGTTCCCCATGTCCACTGAAGTTCCTCAGCGTGCTCTCTAGTAACATTTGTGTGGTCCAGGCAGCTTTGCATAAAAAATGGTTGTCATTCGCAAGGCTACTTTTACTTTTATACTTTAAGTAAATTTCCAAGCCTGTACTTTGTTACCTTTAATTGAGTAAAGAAGTTTAATCAGTACTTCCACTTTTACCAGAGTATTTTTTAACACAAGTATCTGTACTTCTACTTAAGTACGAAAAGTGAACACTTTTTGCCATCTCTGACGAAAACACGGACCAAGGATATTTAAATGTATACAGTGCCATGGATATGCATAGCTAAGCCTCTATCCTGATGGACTAGTAGTGACTAGTCATCAAAAGGTAGCCACGCCGTAAAGCATACCCTGCTTTCTTGTCTATTCTACTCTAAATGGAACCATCATTTCCAAAATGAATATCATGAAGTTTTGAAGAAGACTTGAAACGATCTGTTAAGTCATGCAGATTAGGAGCCAATGAAAATTTTCTTCTTCATTTGGTTCCCTTTTTCATGAGCCCTAAGGTCACATAACTTAAGAATTGTGACAATGTTTTGTGATCTCTGTTGATGCTTTTAAAAAGCAACTGAATACTCCCCTATTTAAACTGGCCTTTGTCTCATGTTTGTGATGTTGTTGTATTTTTGTTAAGTTTTATTTTACGGTTTTTATTTTAATTTGATACTTTTATTGCTTGTCTTTTCACTGTTAACATTGTTATTATGAGTAGTAATATGTGATAACTATTTCATTACTCTTACACATAAGACAATACAACCTACAGTAAGTGGCATTTCAATGTAGCAAATGTCACGCGGATCCTAAGCAAGTACAGAGAAGATTTCAGCGTAAAGCTTAAAGCACAACATACCTTGAAGGCCAATTTCAGCGTTTCCAGAGTTTTGGCAGGTCTGCATACAACAGATAAGGCTATCACATATTCTCTGATATCCATGCAGTTATCTTCATGCTGGAAAAACAAGAGAAACCAAGGCGTTACGAAAGATAAGAGAGTATATGAGCAAGGCTACTTATTTATTTATTTCACTAAAATAGCTGTGGGTGATTGTTGTTAAGGTCATGAACACATTACTGCAATAAAACTGTTATTGGTTGTTTGGGTAGTATACTGCAAATGTATCCCCAAATGGAAAGCAAGGTCCTTTGATTAGTTTCAAAAATGCATCTGCTATTTAACCCAGCCTCCAGTCTTAATAGTCTTTTTATAGAAGTATTTTGTCAACTGAATGCTTGGAGCTCAAGTTTGCCCTAAACTGAAGCACACAGCTTACCACATACAGTACAATATGACAAATCTATAGTTCTATACTGCAACTATATTAATGTATTTCAGTTCTATATTTGCAGTGAATGCATTTATAACGTAATGTGTGTCATAATGAAGAGACAATGAAATCTATTTAGCAAGTGGCCAATAAAGAAGACTTTAGAGCTATCTTGGTTGAGGGGAAAGGGAAAAACCTCCACAGTATTTACCTCATCAAAAAGAGCGAACATGTCTCGCAGCATCTCTGAAACTGGCACATCGAGGCACTGAGCAAAGCCGTCCAAGTCCAGCTTTTGACCTTCCAGCTTTCTGGCTCTGTTCCCATAATCCTGGAGAACCTTCTCAGTGTTCTGGGGTTTCAGCCTAGGAAAGTGAGGGGAATAAACTTTTTGTTCATTAATAATGTTACCATAGTGTGAACAAAAAAATGAAATAAGCCACAAACAAAAACAAAACTAGAATCAAAACAATAGAGTCAGCACAGTTAGTACAGCAGATACAAAGCAGATTTGTTTTTGAGATGGTGCCATGGAGTTGTATCAAGTCCTCATTTTTAACTGTAGTTTCTTGGGCTGCATTCTTGTGATTGTTTGCAGTATTTTGTCCAATCTATGTACATTTTATCTATCCCTCTCTTCCTTTTCTCTTTCCTGCACGGTCAGCGTTCATTGGCACTGCCAAATGGTGGACTGGGGAGGGAGTCGACAAATATGTGCCTCCCTCAATACACGTGGTGCTGCCAGTTGCTTCTTTTCACCTGACAGAGAGGAGTTTCACCATGTGTGGAGATTACACTATCCCCTCCAGATCCCATACTGTGCAGGCACATGACCAACCAATATAAGTCAATAGCGCAGAGACAAGGACACAATCCCAAACTGCCTTCACCACCTGTGCACACAACCAGTCTCGTTTGCTGGAATGCAAACCATGCCGAAGGTACCGCTGCCAGAAATCTAATCTGGGTCCCTGCTGTGTTTGGTGAATATTTTGCCCCAGTCTCACACGTTTGCCCCTTACTTGGTTCTCTGTGATGGAGCATTGCTTGGGAAGGTTTGAGTGACTCACCCCAGTCTCCTGACAAGCTTGGCAAACTCCAGCAGACAGGTGTCGACTGGCAGTCTCAGCTGGCCTTCTGCCATGGCCAGCTGGCAGTCTTCAAATGAATAGTCTGTGATGGGTACCCCCAGGGCTCTGAGAATAGCACAGACGAGAATTATGGGACATCAGTATTTGCAAATCAACACAAACTTTGCTGAAGGTTCATGGAGGCCAATGCAGTAATCAATATGGCTACTTTGATGTCAAGAACAATGTGTATAGTTCTTTTTTTTGGTGGATGGTTTACTTGGATAGCAATGTTGGAAGGTACAGAATTTAAATAATGGTTCAGGTGTCATACCAATGCAGTATGACACTTAAGAGCTTACACATGATTAATACTCATGCAGACAAAACCATCAAGGAACTTTAAGTGTTTATAAAAAGTTCATATTTAATATTTTCTTACTGAGCCACAATAAAACAGTAAAATATATGTATGTATCTGTCTTTATAAGCAGGTCACCCGTCACAGACCAAAGCTATAGCGAGATGAACCTGTGTAAAACCCTTGTTCCAACCTTCTCACATAACTAGATGTTGAGCAATCACAGGCCTTCCCTTGCTTGTTGCCTATGTGTAAGAAGTGAATAGTCTATGCAAGTGAGGAGCTTTCCCATAGCTCTATGTCCCTTTTAATTGCTGAGACAGACAAAATGTATGTTACATTTGTTGTTTATATGTGAATAACAAAATACTTAATACCTAATTTTTTGGGGTTCAACTTTACTTTTTTGTACATTCAAAGGATGAACTGTCACGTATATATCCACAATTATGAACAATAAATTGGAACTTACTTAGCCATGACACGTCTCACGTTGATAGCATAGAGAGCAGGGTTCCTTTTCTCCTCCTCTGAGGGTGTGTAGATGGGAAGGAACTGCAGAGAGAGACAGTTATTAATTTCAGACAATCTCAGACATAAGAGATTGTATTATTATATGGATATTTTATTATAGGTATGCATAGACAACATATTCCATTTAGTGTGGACAATTGAAAAAATATGTATTCCCTTGCATGAAATTAAGAATTCATAAAATACAGAAGGTAGAAATGTCTTTAGTATCTGTTCTGTTGCATATGCATTATGTACAAAACCTAAAAGACGTGGTGGAATCAATGATGGCCTCCTTTCATATAGCACACATTCAATAATTTGGAATACTGCAAGCACAGGGATCATTACAGGTAAACAAGGCATGACCTACAGCAACATTAATACATGCAATATGATGAGATAAGGTGACTCTTACCTCGACCACAAACTCGTTGTGCAACTGGCAGAGTGTCAGCCACAAAATTTCAAACCTGAATAATAACATGGCATCATTAACAAGAATAATCAAATAGACACAAACAGCCTTGATTGGTGTCCATGTGACAAATGACTTAACACCAAAAATATTGGTGCGTTTTAAAGGCGCCACATCAATTATTTTCAGAAATTTGCTGACTTCAATAATGTATTTGCTAAATTACAGTACATCACTGATAAATAAATGAATAATTTCAGAACAAGATGTATTGAAGCTCAATTTAGGTATGAATACATATTTAAATGTCGTATTATTTTAAAGTTTCTATGACATAGACATGGTTTGGAAGACAATGTCACACAATGTGCATATAATAGAGTTTGTGTGTGTCTTTTAGAGAATTAGTCAAATGTATAGTTCTGCTCAGCTGTGCTGGGTGGACAGCCAACGAGATTCAAAGACCCACCATAACGATGGAAGCCATTCCAAAACTGGACATAGTATTCTGAGGATGCTACAGAGACAGATAATGAGGGCAGTCTTTTTCCTCCAGCCATAACTACTCTGCTTCCAGTCTATTTGAGATCTTGCTGCAGAGATTCTGGTTCAGACCACAATGTTCATTTCAAAAATAGAAGCCTGCACTTGAGTTGCAGAATGTAATCAAAGACAACCTTTACTATGAAAACATAATAGTGCGTGCAATCCAAAAATGTTACATTCTGTTTTAGTTTAACAAAAATAGATTTATATTTATATATTAACTGAAGCATGCCATTAATGAAATTAAGAAACTGTGTACTTACGCTCCAGGCCCTTGCCATGTCCATGTGATTGAGTCCTGTAAAAACAAAAGACATGAAGCAAAGACATTAGACGGATTGAAAAACTAATGTATATTTCCAGGTTGCATTTTAGACTAATAGTTAATAATTCCTTTCTGCAGTAGTTCTTGCACTAAACCTTTAATGCTTATTTGCCCACCGAAAATCAAATTACTGTGTAATCAGGTTAAGGTAGGAAATCCGTCCACATGTACTGTCTTGGAGGCCTTTTCACACCTCTTTACACCCAAACATAACACATGTAACAAAAACACGGAATATTCATTGACAATTTTTCACATTCAAGCCTTGCACAACGAGCTGACACAAATATTTGTGTTCCGTGCATTCCACCAAAAATGTAAGGTTCCCAGTCACACAATCATCAAATCACCATTGTTTTTACTATAACAACCCCACACTTAACTCTACAAACTAGAGAAAGGCTTGTTATTCCAAGTGCGCAAGACTGTGTAGAAAAGTTACAATGTGGTCGCATTTCCTATGGGTGGCGCCAATAAAACATGTTATTGTTTCCAGCGTTGATGCTGAGTTTCACTGCACTGGTTTTCATCATTTGATGAATAGTCTAAATGTGTTTATCATATATGTGTTTATTATATGTGATATAAGTCTTAATGGCCAGTTTATAATGATCATCTTATAATACCTTCCATTTGCCAGTAGCATAGATACATATTAGACGCAACACTCTTCTTTATCTATATGGCCAGGTTTTGTAATATACCTTGCACAGCGACATTTCATTTTATAAAAAGTATAATGTCCATAGCATAACGTCAACTAATGCACTTGGAAGTGAATGGTAGTCTATATGTTACCTTGACAAGAAACTCCTTTATAGGCTATCACCATCACAAGCAAGTTCAACTGCTATACTTCCCCAGATGTTGTCTTTATGTTTGTTCTCTTTATAATCTTTGTTTTACTTTGCGAGACCAAATTGATCAATCAGTCAATGTCCATATGGTTTTGCGACGGTATGAACAGAATGATGACATTGACATTCGAGAAAATCTACTGATCGCATGCTCAAAACTCTTTATTTTGTTGGTTAGCTTGTTTTTAATCGGGCATCCAAAATTTGCAGTAAGAGAAAACCTGCACTGCAAAATATGGATTTGATGTTAATAGGCTTATAGCAATAAATAGGTTAGAATTTTTAAATTGACGTGATTTATCCACACAAATTATTTACATTTGGTCTAAAAAAAAACTTTTTATCACATTTGAATAATAACCTTTCTCAACCACCTTCTATATATCACCTTCTGTTATTTTAAATACAAATGTGATCCTTTAAAATGTCGCCAACGGGTTGACAAGGCCAAGTACTTAGGTAAACTGGATTAGTAACACTGAAGTTCCTGTTTTCATGGACATTTCTAAAACCAGGTTACTGCAAAAACTGGGGAATACTGGAGTTACTATAGTGCATGCAAGTACAGTGACGTAGTTTATACTTAAGGTATGCGTCAATTATGTGACTCCACTGATTTCAATAGCCTGACCACACTTATGCAACTGCATTTGGGATTTTTTTACAACTAACCTCAAATGTTGCACAACATCTGAGCACCACCTCCTTAAGCAGAAGACAGTGTAGGTTTGCTGGATTTATAAGATTCTCAAACAATTCCATCTCACAATGTCCTCCTTTGGTTTTCCACAGCCTCACTAACAAGCCAGAGCAATGCCTTGAACTTGCCTTCTGAGTCATCTCGTGATTAGCCAGATTCCCAGTGAGGCTATCAGAAAGTGGCTTTGAATGCTTCAATGAATTCTTCTCATAACCAGACTTAAACAACTTCAACTAAATAGGCCTATTTGGCCTGCTAGTAGATCAAGGGTCCATTATTCTGCACAAATGAGTTTAGTTGAGAAACTCAGCCTTATCTGTGCATCCAGAACTTAAACGCGCAAACTTGTATTTAATCGTATATGAAGATTTACTTGTATATAATTATTGCAATGGTTTATTTTAACCACAATGGGAAGTACATTTGAATAATAAATTCAATAAAAATAGATGCAAATGCTTCATTAATAATAAAAAACAACAACAACAGTTACTCAAAATGGCTGTTGTGGCCATATAAGTCCCATATGCCTACAGCATGTTGCATCTACATATACTTGAATGGATTACAAAGCCTTTACATACCTATGTGATACCTGTGGACTGCTGCGGTGGAGCATTGCAGGTGAGCAGGTACAGGCTAGCAGTTAACAAAGCACCATATAGCCAGTTCTAGTGTGACTTCTCATGGCACCGATTGTGCTTTTAAAGATTAAAGAGGCTGTACTCGACATTAAGAACATCAATTTAGCAGTACACAAATATTTGCTGCGTAAAGATGTGTGAAGTAAAGTAATGTTAATTTTAATAGATTAATGTTAGTTCCTGTAACCGAGGGCCGTGACAAAGCGTTGGCATTTGACCAGTTGGGGAACGGTCTGTGTGAGCCATGTGGACGCAATTCCCGACCACTTTTTTTCAATATTTTGATTAGATAACCTTAATTGATTTGCAATGTAAACTATAATTGTTGACAAGGAAATATTTAGGCACTTATTTTGGTTTTCAAATTTAGATTCAGCCTATTTACCAATAGGCACCGGTTTATGTCCAAAAAATGTGTTGAACTTTTGAGACAGAAGCCAGAGTTTAAACTTCTCCCTCTAGCTCTTTTATTTTTTACAAAACCAATTATGTCCCTATGCAAAACTATGAATACCTTCTTGGAGAGACTGAAAATATGCATACTACCCCTAAATACTGTATATAAACAATATCTTCGACTAACTTGAAATAATTAAAATAATTACACAATATTACCACAACACCAAGTGTTGACGGAGGATCTCACACTACCATACAGGATTCAGCTGAGTTTGCAAATCTTTCTGTATATTCAGAACATTTTCTCCTTCATGGATACTATATTTAACTGCAATATCTTTCTTCCCACCATGTGACCGGCAAGAGATTTACCTACCACTGAGTGAGACTCTGAAAGATGCCAAGCGGACTACAGGACATGCATAGTACACATACAAACACACACAATATGGCCCATGCAAATGATCTCAGAACTAACACAAAGCACTGACATTTTTGTAGCGCAAGCCCTTTATGTAATTTAATGTTTAAAATACATACTCTTAGTACTCTTAAGGGTTCAGTTTGTATCATAGGCTACTATCTGCTTAAATTAAAGTAAGAAAAGACTATGCGATTGTTAACAGGGATCAGTGAGCAGATGTGGGGCCACCGATCAATCTTTAGGGAACCAGAGTTAGAACAATCATGTTTGCACTTTATCAAACAGTTACTATATGAATAAGGAGATATGTGGGATGTCACTCACAATCTATCCCCTACCTGTTTGATATTACAAAGTTTCAACATGAAGAAATATTATTTGATTGTGTAAAACGAATATGGGATTGAGATTTTCTACAAAGAACTAGCATATCCATAAACAATCTTACTAGTTTATTGGGGTAATGAATCACCACAGGCTGCACTGGTACCGCTGGGATGAAGGCCCCTGCAAGAGTAAAAAAGACAAAAAGGTTTATTTCAATTTGACATACCTGCATTCACAATGAATTTGGTTAAGAACAAGAACACCCATTAGAATAATGCATGTTTGACAAAGTGCCCTGAAAAAGAAAGTTTACTGTAAAAAACACGAAACCAATGCAGAAATGTAAATGCACTTATTTGGTTATTCAAACATCTGCCAAATAAAGTCCATGAGCCATAGATGCAGCCAATCACCCAGCCTATATCATATCTTTTTGTTATTTGAATTTCGCAAATGTTCAGACATAAAATCAGTCCACAGGTAAATGTCAGGTTAAACTGAGATATACTAATTCAAGCCTTGGGAATGTTGAATATCGACACTGATTCCAGTTCTTATTCCACAACAATTAAAACCACACATCACACTTAAAGCTAAATTGGACATTCATTTAACCTCTATTTTCATTTAAACAAGTCAAAATGCTAACTAGGTTGAGTATGAAATATCAGTGCATGCCAGCAAGCTGCCAGCAGAAAGAAAAAGAGGAGGAAAGCTGAATAAGAAGTTTGATGATGGGAGAGCTTTACCTGGCTTGAAGGTGATTAGGCAGGATCTATTGGTGCATGTTCCCTCTGGAAAAATCATTATCTGTAATAAAAAGGAATCAAATTACAAAAACAGTTGTCATATCCTAAACAGAACAAGGCAGAAATATGTGCATTACTTGCATTAAATTGCAAGTTGCTATGAGTCAGATGTGCAGCTCGTTGTAACAACAACGTTGCTCGCAATTCTGAATTTTAGAGGTAAAATATCAATTTGTGTGTAGCTTTGTCCTTCTAGGTCTAGATCTTTTTCAAGCATTCTCTGTGTCTTACTATGAGGATACTCCACATATGTAAATCACGCTACCAAAGGACCGGGGTTACGGTTGTAATCGGTTTTGTACAGTGAAAATGTGTTTTTACTAGAAACCATAATGCATTTGTCTTTAAAACTGACATGGATTCAAAATGTCAGTAAATCATAGTCAAAAGGATAATAGTTGCATGATTTTGTTGTCCTGCATTCGTTAAAGTTAGTCTGTTTATGTTAAAATCAGGTCCTGTTATGGCAATGTGTGCCCACAACCAAAAATACACAAGTGTGCACACAAATTTCCATCTATTTACCTGAGGCCATTCCCCTCCAGAGTGGGCTCTGCGTTTGATCTCCTCCACAGTCTTCTTTCTGGAGTCCTGGTCTGACCGTGATACAAACACTGGCCTGATGTACTTAATCAAAGCTAGAAGCAAGAAAGCAGACAGAGTAGAGAATGTTATTTATAGAATTTGTTTTTTTTAAATTTCTTTTGACATCCAAGCAACTAAAGCATCTCTGCATTATCTGTATCCACTCCATTTAGTGGTGTATTAGTGGAGGGAGAAGGGTAAACTTTTCACTTCACCTGGTAACATAGGCCATGTCTGTATTGTATCAAACAGTAGATATTGTTGCATGATCAGGACTTTAAAACTGATTTAAATCTGATTCAGCAGGACAAACACTTTACTGTGCCGGCTAAGAAAAGCCAGCAAGGAAAGAGAGCATCACTCCTCTTTATCAACCACCACTCTAATGGTGTCCTTAAACAAAGCACTTCAATCCATATCACTCGGCAACAGAGCTGCAGAGTGGTAAAGAATGAAATAATGTGGTTGTACTGAAACATTGCTGTGTTTATGTGGCAATCATTTATCTGTAAAGCACAACTGAATAAAATGCTTGTTTACAAGATACTGTAGATTCCACAAACCAATGTTGTCGAAGGCAAAACATTAGTCACAAATGTTTACTTATAACAACCTATTTAATCCTGGGAAGTGGAAAGGCAAGAGGTGTTATTCCAGGCAACATTTTATTATAAACATCGTATAGGATAGCATAAAACAAAAAAATTACATCAGGAAATATTGGTTTTATAGGGCTTGCTAACAAACATTTTATTCTTTCCAGAAAGACTTAGCAGCCAACCTAACACCATCTTATGTGTGGGAAAAAGTCATTAAAACAGTCTTGTATAGCTGCTGTATCTTCTGCACTTAACACAGGATCATTCCAGATTGATTACAGGCTAGGAACAAGGTAGTTCCAGCTACAATGTTGACAAACCGGTCAGGGTCTTGGGGGCGGACGGGGTGATTTAAGAAATCCAAGTGACACAGAAAAAACAAACATTAGCAGCGGTGGAGTCCGCTGCAGATAAATTTCAAACTGAGTTGTAAATGTAGTCATCCTGTCACCCTCTGATGCAAAAGCAGTCAAGCCTCAACAAACTAAAGTTAAATTCAGCTACAGTGTGGGGCTGGGTGATAACTTTATGCCATCTGTTTCAGTGAACCTGTATCACTATTAGGTGATCGTATGCTGTTATCGTTTTACAAAATGTAATGAGATCAGCATTTGCACTTTGTTTTAGATGTGTAAAATCATTTTAAGCATATTTAAAAACGATTAAAATATTTAATGATTATATAAAAAAAAAAAAAAGACATTCTCCCCTCACCCCATCCTGGGCAGTCTCAAATGTTCCACGGTCCTAGTGTGGGGGTTACAGCCCCGAGTGCTCCCATTACCACTGGAACCACTGTTGCCTTTACTTTCTACATCTTCTCTAGCTATAGTGTTCTCTGCATCAGCCGTATGCTTGGCCAGCA